>NC_142429.1:8812500-9112500 GCF_059516105.1 Syngnathus floridae | reverse complement strand
AACAGATTTGTCCCCATAAGGCCAAGTCAAGAGAAGATATTCCCTGAGTGCATTTCACAGGGGTCAATACGCTAATATTATCCCATCAGCTAGTGGCAATTTAGGAGTGGTGCGCCAGAAAGAGGTGACGCCTGGGTTGGGTTTCACGGTGAAGACATGAACAGCATATGGGCTGAAATAAAGAGGGGTCAGAAGACTGTTGTATCATTCATACTATGGTGTGTGCAGAGTCAAGTCGCTTGCCTTATTTAGTACCATGCAGAGGCATTTAGTCTCAGTCTTCCTTTAAGAGAAGTCTTAATAGCCTCTGAGGGCACATGAACGTCTTACGTCATCATCGATCATCTTTTCTCGTGACACACCGACGCCCCCCGTCTCCATTTTTTATTTTTTTTTTGCTGTGAGGTCTTGTGATTTCCCAAAATAAAATGACTGATGGCACTAAACTTCAGTGTCTACTTCCCTGTGAGAACATCATGGTTAAGATTAATACTCTTACTATTTAATTCAGATTGATAATTTCAAATTATTATTATTTTTTTATTATTATTATTTATGGGTTCCTTCATGGTCACATCACACTATCCCGCAAAGATTTGTGGAAGTTTTTCATTAGTCAATAATAATAATAATAATAATAATAGATTTTTTTAAGCAACACATTTCCATGAAAAAATTTAAGAAGATGGGTTTGTCTTGGAATTTCATTGAGGAGCCACTGCCATCAAATTAATATATCAACAAACAGTTTGAAATTGCTACAAGGGACATACATTTGTTAAATTATAAATATAAGATAAGATATAATAAATCCTCCTTAAATTCTAACGTAAAAAACAGGCAACTTTTCATTAGAATTTAATCATGAGGCAATTCTCATTCGTGTTTTATGAGATTGCCTCAATTTCATCATGATCCTGCAAGATGCAGAGATTTCCACTGAGGGGTGCTACAGATTAACAAAAAATGAGGGGGGGGGGGTTAGGACGCTTGGAGCCACATTGTATCAGAATAGAACAGAGGTACATGATAAAATAGCTATGAAGGAAAACTGGAAACTGTATTGCAATTGTTGCATATGTGGTTTGATCCTTTTTTTTTTTTTGCTTTCTCCATGCACGGCCATACTTGTGCCGTCTATTCTATGTCCAGCTGTTCTCAGCTGTAACAGGTCAACTTTAGTAAAAATATATTTCTCATCTATTTTTTAAGAACTGTGTAACACGGCACAGAGTGATGGATGGTGACCGTGGCAGTAACATTGACACTGTCAAATTTGGATGGTCCAATGGGGCGCTGTGATTGATGTTTCTTCTTCAGAGCTCTTTGCTGTCAGCACTCTTGTCCAACCAAACAGGAATCATAGTCAGTTGCACACAGACATGCATTGTGTATGGGTTGTGCCATAAAAAAAAAAGTGATCAAATGGTCACCTAATCACTACTTTTATAATTAACTCAGGCTGCAGGGAACAAGTTGCAGATATTCTATTTATTGCACTTAGTTGAAAATGCTTCAAGGAGACTTTGATCACTATAATTCTTTGCCACGCCATACATATAAATATTGAATATGTCAAGAAGCTTACCAATCTCTGCAGGCACTCTCTCTGTAGGTTAGAATCATCACGGCATTGCTGTAAGGGCACAAACTGAAAGGGGACATGCTCATTGTTCCGTAATGCAGAACATGAAAGTGAGCATTGCCGGAAGTGTGTGTCAGAGCACAAACCTCCACTTGTCCCCTGCTGGTGTTGACGTGGACTGTCACGCCGTTCTCTCATCAGGGGGGTGTTTATTAAAATATCAGAGGAGAATCTGGATTCAAGGAAACATTTTTTGGTGTTTTTAACAAATAAAATGGCAGCATTGAGGTATGGGGTGACCCAATTTACGTGATTTTTGAGCAGTTGATTGGATATTTTGCTTTGACTTGACAAGGCGGACACAACAATATCAGATAAGTAAATAGTCTACAAAAAGGCTTCAAGCTCGGTATTGACACTCTCAACTAAAGGTTACTGTCAAACTAAACATAAATAATTCTCTTGAATTAAAGCTATAGAAAGCCACTCCACATACACCATCCATCCTTTCCCTTCAGGCAGGAGGCGATGGAGCATCTGGAGCAGGATCAGCAGGCGGAGGAACAACTTTTTTCCTAAGCTGTTATACAATACACTACTGTATTGTATTAAAAAAATATTTCTTATATTCCTAAATGACAATAAAAAATAAATATAATAAAAATATATAAATATTTTATTAAAGAAAACTTTGACTTTGTATTGTATAAAAAATATTTCTTATATTCCTAAATGACAATAAAAAAAATAAATATAAATATATATAATGAAAAAAAATATATAAATATCTTATTCAAGGAAACTTTGACTACAAGGTTAATATGAATAGGAGCCACTGGAAGGAAAAAATGTGATTTAGAAGAGGAAGAGAACACATGAACTGCAGGATTTGACTGTCACCCCGGGCAGACAGATTACAACGCTAAGTGGATGTGAGCGGCAACATTGAAATAAGGCGCAAGACACAGGAGGAGTCAGACAAAAGTAAAATTTTCTTTTTGCCCTCACCCTTTTTCTCCCTGTACAATAACTCAGAATAAAAAGTTGGCTAGGTTTGCTGCCAACAATTACTTTTGAATCGCCTTTTCCTCATTAAAGGTCATTTATTCATTATACCAGCTGTCTTTGGGTAAGAGAGAAAATGGTCGCCAGCCAAATTGCAGGGCACGAAAGACAAACCATTCCCACTCACATTTACACCTGCAGACAATTTAGAGTTCAATGATAATTCAATTAATTTTAAAGCCTTTTTTTTTTGCTCTGCAATAAAGAAAACAATAACTACAGCCCAGCAACCAAACAAGCAAACGCACACACTGGGATGAAAAGATAATGTCACTGCTGCTTTTTGTTGTTTCCAAAGCACAGTACAACTATTTTATAAACAACTGTGACTTTTGAGAGACTTTTGACTGGAATATAACAAAACTGTTACTATAGCAACAGTAAAACAACAAACTGAAGAGAAGACACATTCTTTTGGATTCACTTCTTACACAAGCCGAGCTATAATGAAATATAAAAAACAATTTATGCGAGTATTTTATGCAACAATTACGCTTGACAATAAGGTGGGTCGATTTTTCATACTAATTATTATTAGAGAAAGCGTTGTGGTTTAGTCTTAAGCAAAGTGAAGATGAGCTGCAATGTTCCTTTTGAAAGGGAGTCGTGTTGTTCCGTGTTGCCATGGTGAAAATGTCCTTTCGTGTGGAAGCACTGCATACTGTATGTGTGCCATTTGAGTTTGAATTTAAATTTATAACATATATTATTTACATTCAAGTTATAAACAGTGTCCAAAAAATTGACTCGAAATTCAAAATCAAACTTAGGGCACAATGATATTGAAGTACAGTCACCAAATATGGCCATTCACATTTTTTAAAAAATATATATTTTTAAATATATTTAAAAAAATATAAATATATTATATAAATATCTAATGATATAAATATAATAAAAAAATATCTTTGAAAAATATATATTTTTCCACAGAGGCATATTATTAAAAGCAATAAGTGTCAATGCTACATTTTAATTTTTTTTCCCAGTACATCACTAAGGTAATTAATTTCGTTCCTGTTTCCAAAGTGACTGCCATCTTGACAGATCCTAATTTACAACTGCATCTGTTACACAACAAATTTGAGAAGGACACAGCATCACCTTGCTCTTATTTTCATGGCTGCCATCTGACCTGACAGCTGCAAATAAATACACACCGACGTGCACATTACAAAAGCACACCTGCAACAAAAACACAAAGGCAATATCGACCAAGGCTTTGATGACCGGATATCTGTCAACTGTTTGAAAACTGAGAAAAAAAAAATCATATTTTTCATTACAATAAAGGTGGATGGTCTTCTTCTCCGAGTCAGAAGACTGCAGACGGGGGACAAATAAAGACATCGGGGGAATGTGCACAACGGCACTCAGCAGAATGAAACACGCATGATGATAATCTTAGTCACGCAGGTGATGTATAGCAGCAAATGGTGATTAGAATCTTGAACAAAATCATAATCCCACAGGTTTCAATTATAGAATTTAATTATGGCAAAAGCTAAGCACACATTATTCATATCAGCTTTGTGGTACTTGTATATAAAATGACTCAGGGGAAAATCTTGGAGCATATGCAAAGTGATGCAAGGCTGGAAGCAAAAGGCCTGTTGTTGCTGAATACTTCAGTGTCATGCTTTTTTAGATTGTTTTTACCCGTGGGACTGATGATTCTGTTGGCAACTTGCATTGTGTTGCACTATAGAGGGCAATCTGTGATGTAAGGATTTTTTTTTTGTCAACACAAAATAGTGCCATGGAGGAGTTTTTGGTGGCTAATGTTAGGGAGCATTTACATGACACCGTTTAAAAAAAACAAAACAAAAACAAGGGTAGCTACACGTTTTTGTGGCAATACTCGGGAGACTAGAACGTTCCAAAATCCATAAATCATATAAGTCACAATTTCTGGAGCAATGTATGTGCTGTACACGGCCTCCATTTTTAAAACAAGCACACAGAAATGTGGCTTCTGCTCTGAATTATTCATAGTCAAGTGCTCTTTTTCTAAAGAACAGGGATCAGCCCCTTGGAGAAAGATCTCCGGGTTGCCGGGTTCTTACAAAATCCAAGTTCACTTAAGCCTGATGATCAATAAATGTATATGGATGTATGAGCAAAAATGAAAATATGTGCTATATAAAAACTATATGTGCTAATGTACCATGAAGGCTAGCCTTTTTTTTCTGGATTAAAAAATAAAGACCAATTAATCAGATTTAAAAGAGTGGAAATTTCCAGATAAAGTTAAATTGTATCTTAAAGGCAGTGAAGCGTATTATATTTCAGTTGTGCTCTGTGAAAAGCAGCCAGAAGGATCAAGTGCAAGAGACAGCCAAGATATGGAACAGTGGCAGCTGAGGAACTGATCTGAATTCTAAAATGATGTTAGGGCTCGGAGCATTTCAAAAACTGCGCAGGTGGGACCCAAGTGACAGAACATGAGGCAGCAGCCAGCATCTGATTGTCTGAGATAAACCAAACCTACGCCTTCTTATGTTGTGTAACAGAAAGAAGATCTCAATGGGAAGACTTTTTTATAATTACAACTATCATCATGTTTGCACAATTTTTTACTTCTATTATCCACAACAATCGTGTGAAATTAGATTTTGTCAAATTACTGGAATGATGAAACTCGAGAGTTTCTGTTTCTCTCTTATTACCTTTAGAAGCGACATCACAGTCAAATGTGAGGTGTAACACGAGAACTCTTGAATGAGCGTCTGATAGATAGGGAGCGAATTCTAACCATGAGGAAAAAAATGCAAGTGAGTGGGTGGACCTGGACCTTGAACCTAGAGGAATCTTCCAACGTACCAATCAAAATTCTCTCAATGGATTCCTGAGGATATTACAGGATCTGACTTACAAGGTGGTGAAAACAACCAGCATTTATTATCAGTAAATTTTTACATATAATTTTAACTCATTCAATGCCATTGACAAGTCAAGGATATTATTAATTTTATCAACGTGAGCACACTATTTCCAATATTGCTTTGTTGGTTTAATTTAGTGCTCTGTTTCTCATGCTCTCAGCATCTGAGACCAGAATCAATATTACAGCAAGCAGTGATTAGTGCTCAATTAAGTCTCGCCTTTTTTTCCACAGTTGCTTTAATTTGGACAGAAATCATGTAGCTGATTAAAGAGATTGATTCACTTTTTTTTTTTTGAGCCTTGCATGCAAGGATGTTTTTTTTTTCTTCTTGGCTGACTCACTGCAGCCACATTCAATGTTCAGATTAATTACCTGCCATGTTGCAATATTGTTTTACAATCCAGAACTAATCATGTAGTTTTGGTAGACCACAAATGGCAGCCATGTTGTCAATCTTGATATATAATTATGAAGTTTATTACGAATATGAAGTTCTATCCAGCTGATGAATATAAAATAACGGAAATGATTTTCTGATGCCGTTATTATTCTTATTTTTTAAAGTAATTAACTTGAGCAGGTCAAAAACTCCTTTCAATCGTGAACATTCCTCAGGTTCCAATTAAATATTTTGTCCTCCTTTGCTCACACTCCAACTGTATTTTTAAACATTGCAAGCAGGAATGTTTTGCCCGTTAACATGACAACATGTCACGGCATCAAAGGAAAACAACGATTCAGTTCCCTTTGCTATATATGACCTAAGGGTGTTGACACAATAACGATCTCAATCTGTCTCTGGCATCTGTCAACAAGTTACTTTTTTTTTTTAGCTTACTGAAAAATGTGACACTTGCAAGACAGATGATAGATGAGGTTTTTTTTTTTCCTACTGTCCATAAATTCTCATGAAATGTCTGTCAGGTGTCTTCTTCTTTTGTTTACATTTTATTCATCTTATCATACACTTAGATGGCATGTTGAACTATTTCTTTAATTGCCACCTATAGATTTATTAAAGGTTTTATGATAGAAGCCAATTTTAATTCATTTTACATCATTGAGATTTTTTTCATTCAAAATGATGCACTATACATCTATTGTACAATCCGGCCATATCTTTTGCATCTTTCTTCTCACATGCTGGTGAAGGTCAAGAATACCAGCAGTGATCAGATTGCATTTTGCTGCAGGAAAGCCTTCAAATTGTGATTATTCATGAATTCAAAGCAAGTGAGGATTGAGCTTCAGGGTTTTTGTTATATTCACGCCGAGGGTCCCCGAAGAGCATCAGGCTACTCTTGGATAGAACATGAGCATAAATGGTTTTCTTGGCAACCACAAAATAGATGGACGGATGGATGGCTGACAGACACTTAATGAAAAGTAATGGGCAGTTTAAAAAAAAAAAAAAAAAGAACATGTCTATCATTTGTCTTGGGAGTGTCAAATTAGCAGTATGAGAAGCAGGATTGATGACAGGTTCCACGTATGACAAACTTTTTGCCCGACCTTCATTAAGGCCATTTTGATATATCCAGTTCACATTTAATGACAACCTACATGGGCGCTAATGATCTACGTTCATGGCAGCCCCTTCAGCACTTCTCTCGGAAGGCTTGACATTTACTAGCGCTACGACAAAGCAAGTGTGTTCCCTCTGTTGTCTACTCCAGGGTGAGCGGGTTTATGCCACTAAGGTGATTGTCCACAATCTGGTGGAGTGCATCTGAGCTGCTTCTTTGTTATGTTCTAATTACTGTACTGTATTTATAGCTTCTAAATATATTTTTCCTTTTTTTTTGGGGTAAAAGCACTTTTGTTTTTATTTCCACATGCCAAATTTCCATTAAAAAATGCCAATTTGCTATAATTATGTATATTATATTTTACATAAAAATTCTCTAGATTGTTTTAAAGTAATATTTCAAAATGGGATTTTTTTTCAGTGCATCCTGACAATCACTTGGAGAGCTATTAAATGTTTTCTAAATAGAAGATTTGGCATTCCATTTTTTTTGCTGTTGTTGGAGCACAATATAAAGCAGCGCACCTTGGTAAATAAACCCTATGCAAGGGCTAAAGGTTGCAACATAATGCCTGAATCTAAAAATGTTTGCATTATCTGTGTGCTGTCGGAATGAACCCACTGAGCTGTTATACAAGCATGTATTTATGTTCTCCACATTTTGCAAAACATTCTGCTTTACTTCGATTTTATCGATTAACACAGACAAAAAGTGCATGGCCAAGAGGTTCAACCAAATAAAGACTTGCACTAATATTTTAGCTGTCACAAAAACACCATGTAAGTTTATTATGGTGAGTGAAATTTAATGCTTCAATTTAAATATTATTGATTGCAATATATAGTCTAAAATGAACTAGCAATAGTAGTTGACGCCACAGTAGATTTAAGGGATTAAACACTTTGAATAGGTTCTATTCATCCTTTCCAGACAAATTGATCCCAATTCATATTGTGAGCTGCTCTAGTGACGTCTGACACGCAGGGACGGCTACGCTGTGTCTAAAATAATTCACATGAAACAGAGCGCCACGGCGTGGGGCGGAAAGGATGACGCAGTCGTGTCCTCTGTTTCATCCAGATGTTGCGTCAGAAAGTCACAGCTGCGTGACACACGTGCTCCCCCCTCTGCCTGCTCTGATTTGTTCCTTTTCAATCCCGAGATCTTTTTTCCTCAATGGATTATAGATGGTTATCCTGCTACACACGTGCAACTCTTGGGTCACACTGTTGAAGCAAATCACAGATTCAACTTTTTGTTTTGGTCAACATAAATATACCGTATTTTCCGCACTATAAGACGCACTGGATAAGGCGCACCTTCAATGAATGGCCCATTTTAAAACTTTGTCCATATATAAGATATATACATTTGGCCCCCAGGCTGGACTTTGGACACACCTGCTGTAGTGGCTCAATATCAGTCCATATATAAGGCGCAACTGATTAAAAGGTAGCTTCTGAGAAAATTGGAGGTTTTTAGGTGCGCCTTATAGTGCGGAAAATACGGTAGCCAAACATGACAACTGTCCTTAAAAAAATAGAGAGTAACTTTTGAAATTGCTTCTATGGTCATTGATCAAAGGATAAATAAAGTTTACTTTTCAACATCTACACTATATTGAGCTCTGTAGACAGAGATGACATGATGACCCAGTGCGACACACACACACACATTACCGAGCACACATTCCTCTTTCCCCTTGATGGGATTATCATCCTGAACGCTATTTGATGAGAAGTGGACCTGCTGCAGGAGTAATCCATGCTCTGGTGTCACCTGACCTGTCAGCATCCCCTCTACGCCATGTGACAGGCGTCATGTGTGATTTATGACGGGGTTACGAGAGAGCCCAGATAAAGGTTACAGCTCAAAATTACACTGCGTGACTTCAATTGACACGGGAGGATAGCACCAAATTTTGACATTGACTTCAATGTTGGTATTTTCTTCGATGTGTTAAATATGACGTTATATATTGAGAATTTTCCTAATGATGACAATGACGTGCGGCCATGTTGACCTGACATACTTAGCGAATATTTACCATCTAATGGCACTTAAAAATCCAGACAGCTGCTGCGTTCTAATTTCTGATGATCCTGTAATCCCGCAAGTCGTAACCTGCCAATGGGAACATGATGCAGCACAATTTCCCTCCTAAAAAAAAAACGTTTTTAGGCCATACGCAGTAGTGAATGTAAAAAAATTATAAAAGCATCATAACTAAAGCGCTGCTCTGAATTACGCCAGAAATAGCCCAAGATCAGAGAGACAAAATATTTAATCAGTCTGCACTCTATCTGGGTCAGACTATCTGAATTTCCAGCAATGAATAAACACATAATAAATTTAAAATACTGAGAATTTGAAACGACTAGATTTTTTTTTTTTGCCCAACCACCTCAATAAGAAGCAATGTCTTTACTGTAATGGTTTTTTTTTTTTTCTTTAAATTCATGGCACGTTTGCTGAACACACAATCCCATCCTTCCTCCCATGATAATATTCCCAGTGAAGTGTGTTGTGATTTTTTTTTTTCCACGCACAACCAAGCAGTTTATGACTCTCTACTGCTTCCATGTTTCTCCCGCCTTGTATGTGGGAGGAGACGCCATAAAACAGCAATGACTCAGGTTACCGCCAAGGGTATAGACAGGCCATAAAAGTCAGGGACCAGCTGATGATTATGTGCTCAGCAGGACATCATCGAGGCTGTTTTACGGCCTAACATCACCCCGCAAACTTATACAAAAAATGCTTCGTGTTGCATAATTTAAGTTGGCTGCATATTGTTAATATCAAAACGGCCAACACAAATTGTAATGACCCCATTTAGTTGTTAATTCAAAACACAAAACATTGAATGCAATACAGCCAAACACAAGCCAGTGAAAGTCACATAATATAATGTGACAGCTTTTGTTAAGCTCATTTTGTCATCATTTATTATTTATCTCCACAGCCAGCCTTTACTTTTAATTGGTTGTTATTTTCGATCTGTAGGACAACTCGATGAAACCGTACATTTGAACTGTGTCACGACAATATGAAGACTGTGCCCCTGCTTAGATTTACATGTGACGGGTAGATGGAGGTGAACCCCGCTTGTAATTAGGACCCAGATGGCATTGCACTGACTAATTATAGATGGCGCCGATATGTGACAGCGCATAATAAATACTCATGCAAACAGGAATATATCGTTAAGAGCCTGATGGATTTATGATTCATAGGAAGCTGAGGGAGGGCAAGAAGACAAATTTATCTATCACATGTTACAGTTTCATTTTAAAATAAATATTCCAAGTGCTCTCTTTTGTCTCATTTTCAGGCTTTAGCTTGCTTATGATTTTTTTTCTATCTTTTTAATCATTCCTTTGAAATGATCCCTCTCATTAAAAATGGATTATATTATTGGCTGGGAACAGCTGCCAGATGTTGATCTCCCACAGCTTCCCATATTCATAAAACTACACTGTACAGTATACATCAATTAATAAAAAATCATAACAAATTATAAATTCAAACTTAGGGGGATATCTTTATATAGTCGTTTTCAGAATCTGTGGCATAAAAGTTGACTAATGAAGTTAATAAAAAAAAACAAAAGCAATTTGACAGTATCAATTATTTATTTCCCCCCTTTCACTCAATCAAAATTGAGTTGGAAAAAGAGCAAATAAAACTGTCCTGGATATACTACTCTTGTTCACTTACAAGTCTCAGTTGTGTCTTTCGATGAATGCCCTCAAAATTGAACCAGATGAAAGTCTCCAGCCGCCGAGAAAACAATATCCCTTCCAGTCAAGACTGTCAAACCTTTCATCACGGCAAGTCGGAGTTGCCAACCAGCCACAAATCTTTAATTATAAATCAATTTCTTATTACAGAGTGCAATCAGGAAAAACGGCCGCTCGGAGACCTCCCGCAGGACTAGCGAACCCATTTCGCCGCGTTGAAATTAGTTTCAACGAACAAAACAACAAACGAGAATGTTGACAGATGCATGTCTTCAATAACTACAAAATGTAAATAATTTCTGGAGGCTTATTAGCAAGTTGATTGATACGAGAACATATTAGATTTTAGTCATAAACCCAACAGGCGTTTTTCTTTTGCTTCATAATTTGTGAGGTCGATGAAGCCCGAAGACGGAATGTAGGCCATGTTGTGATACTAATGCGCTCCACTGACAGTAATAAAACTGTTGGAGCCTAAAAAAAAAAAAAAAATTCTGAGGAGGAAAGTGTTGAATAAATTAAACTTCAAAGGAAGTAACAATAAGCAAGCGTAACCGTTGTCGCCCGAATAAATCCAATCACATAATCGTGTACCTGAATACCAATTCCATTTTATTTCTGAAAACGGCACACGACATTTGTCCGCTTCACTGGCATTAATGGATTGAAAACGCAAGTGCGTTTGTTTAGGAAGGTAAGAGGACGTGACAAACATGTCGGCGGTATATTTTAATCAGATAAGGTAAATTACACGGAGCGAGAGAACAGATAAATGTAGGAAACAAGTACAAGTCGGGTTAATATGATGCATGTTAAGTCTAGACAGCCAGAACGATTTAGACTACTGGTGACACATTAATGGGGTTTTATGGAACAGGGATTAATCTCTGAATAGGTTATCCATGCGGAGTGTTGGAGTCTGTTTTTTTTTTTTTTTTTTTCTACTGTGGAGTTCAGCAGTTGGCAGCGGCTTGTTCTGGTTTGGAATTAAAACTGATTATGGGTCAAGCATACCCTTTGGGTAAAATGTTCATATGACAAATTCAAAGACTGAGCAAAGTGTGCATTAAGATTTCCTTAAAAGTGACCAAATTAATTAATTTGACAGTAGCTGGCAAAATGTTCAAAATGGTGGTCAGAATATCTTCCAACTTCTAATTTGTTACGGAAATGTTGTTAGAAGGTACTCCTTGTAGGACGATAATGGACTTTAAGAGCACTACCTTCGTTAATGTTTTGGGAGTTTGACATAATTTATTTAGGTGCTGGCCTTTGGAGTGCTGAGGTCCCCCACTTTGCAGTGTCCATGCAGGATGATCCTTTAAATAAAAGTTCTCTTAAGAATTTGTCTTGCATTCATCAAATAACCCCAATGATTAAGAATTATTACACACATAACACACTTGTCTTGTTGAAATCAGAAATCTGAACCATATATTATTTTGCTTGCTTATTGGAAATAAATGTGTGGCTGTATGTATGATATAAAAAATATATTTATATTACAATGTCTATCTTTGCACCTCTCTCTCTCTCTTGAGAAAACGTAATGGAAACGCAGTTTAACTCTAAGGTATTAGTCTTCTCAAACTTTTTAAAAAACAATCTAATGTGGTTTATGATGTCTCTTGAATTATTGAATAGCCTACTAAAGCAACAAAAGCCCTTTTCTAAATTAGACACAATCACCTCTCCAAAGCCAACATATTATTTATCTTAATATTAAAAATTCATGCGCTACTTAATGGTCACATTATATAAAGCATGTCGACTGCTTGGGTATTTACTTCTTGTTCTTCTCTCCCTCCAAAATAGTATTCAAGTCACACGGTTAGAAAATACAGCATTTGAAGGTTCTTTGCAGTTCATCACAGCTTTGATGCCTTCACACGTGTGAATGCGGCTTCCCTCGCTTGAATATGTGAGTCAGCCTCGACAAGAGTTCTTTCAAAACACAAAAACTAATCTTTGGAATGAGCTTAACCTTACTTTCTCAAGGTTACGTTCCTCAAGTTTCAACAGTAATTATTTTTTTTTATATCTTACAACCACATTCACTTATCATCTTGTCGTGTTCCTTGGAAACCGAACAAAAGATGAATTCCTCAATTCAACAATCTACTATTATTAATCAATCGACTAATTCGCCTCAACAATTCTGCCGATTGATTGTTGACGAATTGTGTCTTGAGAAGCAAATTTTGTTAAATGTCAGCAGTGCTTTATTTGCAAACACAATTTTACGAGACGACAACAAATATGCGGGACTGTCAAAAATAAACCCGTGCTTGCCATGAAGCAAATCTGCTGAGACTTCACACCGCTCGCATGATGGCCGCCATTATCGTAAAACATACCGAGCACAGGGTATATTAAAATGTTTACTCCGTGCATGCCACTGAGTGCGATCAATACAATCTCAGTATCCGACGTGCTGCTTGTCAGTCTTTTTATGTGCGTCATCACTTGACTAATAATTTTCCTCAGCTGCAGGAATCTCAAGAAACGCAACCAAAGTCAAGGAAATAAAGAAAGAAAAAGAAAAACCGTCAGTACAGAAACATAAATCAAAAGTGGCAGCAGTTTAAGTTGGATGACAAAACGAGACATTTCTGATGATATATGGTTCTGATGCTTTTAAAAATGCAATATATAATGAAATAGCTCAAGTTGAAGGTCTGTAGGTGACATCAATAAAAGCGGGAAAAAAAATTGATTAAAATGACTTGCTTAATAATGCATGATTAAAGATCAGCTTGTTGGTGAGCCTGTGAGGCCATTGTGTGAAATCAGGACAAGGTCAGCAGACAGAAAATATCGTGGATTATGCATCCACGTGAGAACGTGCTACATGAGCACATGCTAACGTGTACTCTGGAAACGGGCGAAAGCAAGAAACATACTTTCGGTTTGTTTACATCGACAAACACTTTGACATTCAAATTGTGATTTCCAAAAGGGAATTGGGTTAAAGCATATTTTGGTATGTATTATCTTTACGGCAGTGATGCGAGAGAAAAAGACTGCACCTTCATCAGACAAGGCTCACATATCTCGGGAACAGAGGGACTCAAGAAGAAGATCCTACCTCTATTATTTTTTAAGGATTGTTTTTATGGAATTGTTTTCATTCCCATGATACATTTCTTCTTTTTTTTTATGAGACGCTTATCTAGAGGGAAATAAAAGATTCCTCAATTTGCCATGCACACTATTATATTCCGTGTTTGTTGTCGGGTATATTATATCAGGCAGTACTTGTTTGTTAGGAGTACTGAGTATTTGTGTTTCGGAGTTAATAAAAAAATACCAGCCCGGAATTAGACTCGTTTATGGAGATCTCAACATGTTGGAACAGATTGAGTGATTCCAATAATGTTTAGACTGACCAGGCAGATTGTGTGGTAGGAATCCCCTTGTTCCATATTTGCAGGTAATCATTTCTGGCACATAAGGATGTTTCCAGAATATTACAGATGCCAAGAGTCTATTTGGGAGTCCAGGTTTCCTTGACGGTCCGGAACACCCATATGTGCCAGATTAATTATTGACTCCGGCAGGGGAGAGAGTGGGCCAAGGCATCTGCATTGTTCCAGATGGTGACCTGCAAACCCTGGAGATGGACTTGTGGACAATTTTGAGAAAATGAATTAGGAATGCAAAATGGAGGGTAAACAATGCGAGTCGTTATTGTGAGTTCAGTACATTTTGGGTAAATTGGTGGTTTTGAAACTTCATTTTGTGTCACAGGTGGCTGCTTTTTCAGATTTTTTTTATTCCGTTACTTTGCATTCACTTCTAAATTCATAAGGTCTCCTTAGAGGAGCACTTTTCAAATTAGTCTCCGCTTGATATGATTCAACTGTTTTGATGGCATCAGATTTGAATTTAGATTGCGTCCTTGTTTTCGTGTCTCAATTTTCTCTTTGCAAAACAAATAAATGGAAACCATTTTGAAAAGTGGCAAAGAACTCGGAGGCAGAGGTCCGCGTGGGTGGCGAGATGGAGTCGAGCATGTGTGCGGCTCAGGAATTCCTTTGACTGTAAAGAAAAGACGGAGGAGTCGCTGTCTCACTTCGACTTGGATCGAAATAGCAAGAGTTTGCGTGACTGTTAGATTCACGAGCGAGGAGAGAAAATATGTCAGTATGTAGTTTAAATAATATATTTACATCAAATCCATAAACTGAATAATTAATTTTCAAATAAATCACATCCCACGTCACTGTGAGTCATTTCATCGTCTTTCTTTCACTCTACCGCCAACAATAGTCATTTCGAATAACTGGAATAGGCTACAAAGACAAATCCACTCTTGCTGGGCTTTGCTTGAGTCACAATTTTTTTCTAAAACAAAGCAGGACTTGCAAAAATTACGACTTATAGTGCATTATAAAATGTAAATAGACTATAGAACGGAATTGAATCTATAAGCTTTTCTCGCCCGTGTTACGTAACTGTCTGTTACCAACATCAGATACATTTTGATGTTATTTTAATCCACTGCTTATCTCTGCTGACTCGGAAGCCTCACAAACTGTGAGAGCATCTGTCACCCTATGCATTTGTAAAATTCCTACAGATGTTATTTATTTTCATTTAGATATACACACGCGTGCAACGAAACGATCTAATCAGTCGACACGCTTTCTTGTAATCGCACAGATGAGCCAGGTCAGAGGTCATTAAGGTCAACTCAGGGGGAAATATTAGCATAAGTAATACATGCAGTAGAACAGAATATAAAATATATTAATATAACAACATAAGCAGTAGCAAATAGATAAAAGGATTTCGATTTATTTGTTATTGTTGAAACGCTTACAATTATCGTGTTTATTCTGCTCAACAAATTGTTTCAAATGTTTTCAGTGGAGAGTTGTTTGTTTTTCTTGTTTTCTAGCAAGTCCAAGGTAATTGGGGAGCTAAAATGTTGATTTACATTGATCTATAAAAAGTTCGGGGGATTCTGGGAAACATCCCAAGCCCCCAGTGAAGTAAAAGAGAATAAAGAAGTGTAGAAAATAGATGCATGCATTTTGTCAGTTCTTTTTCATGTTTTTATTTTCGTCTAAAGCTCCAAGGTAATCTTTGTTCATCTTTGCAGAATGTGACCTCTTTATCACCCAGCATCTTTTTCTCTCTCACTCTGCCCGTATTTAGTCTTCCTGTTTCATATGCTGTCGAGGTTTGGACTGTTCGCAAGCCCAGCAGGAGCTGGTCAGTCAGGTTGCCATGGCAGATGACGTGGCGGCAACATGGCTCAGGAAGCAAAGATTATGTAAACCTCCAAACTGACTGCCAGAGAACTGCAAAGAATTGTGCAACGCTTCCAAAAAAAGTGATGAATAAATGTGATGGAAGGAGGTAGAGCTTTTGCAGTTCTGGGAATCCATCAAAAAGATTTGGCCTTTGACGACAAATCGGGTGTCAAATGATTTTTGACATTCTTTAGATAAATCGTGACTGATGTCTCTATCAAAACAGTCATAAAAAAAAAACAGCTTAAGGAACGCGATGCAAGGAGTGCTACTTTTGTTGAAAAACACTGGCAAACAAAAATCGCACAATATTGACATTTAAAAAAAAAGAGGAAAATATTCTTATTTTTAAATGTGACTATTTCAAAACATTTTTAGAAAAATAGGAAAATATTTTTATTTTTAAGAGTGACTATTTCAAAAATATTTTCAGGTGAGCGCAAAATATTCTATTCATTTTACAAACCACAGTAGATGTGCACAAGCCTTACTGAAAGGATTACAACTGCTACAAATCTGGATAAACACCTTCCCAAACATTACATCACTGTAATTGTTTAGGACAAACACTTCTTGCATCATACACACGTCCAGGGTTTGGCACCCTGTCAAAAAAAAAAAAAAATCTCCCACTGCAAGCCCCTCTATGTCATTTCTGCAAATTGAAAATCTTGTTTCTTCAGCCCCTGTCAGTCACGGGCACCACTATCAAGTGACTTAACTTGAATGCTTCCATATCCACATGACCTTCAGAACATCCTTTTTTTTTAGTTACATTGTAATTTGCCTTCAGGACAAAAACCACTCATCGCTATATAACTGCATCAAAAAGGCATCATGAAGGAACGTGCAAACGTACAACCGTCCCTGAAGAATCAGAGGCCACTTACTTCAAGGAAAGCGGTACTATTATGTCTGTAACATTGAACCCATTCGTCGTTTTTTTTTTTCTTTTTTTTTTTTTCATCCCACAAATAAAAACCTGAACAGCACTCAGAAGAGCACTGACCTCATCCAAGGTTTTAGCGAAACTAATTCAATGGTCATGAATGTGTGTGTGTACTCGCAAGCACACACATGCATATATTGAGATATCTCAGGTGCATTTTTGGAACAGACAGGAAATCATTTTGGTACACTTACTAAATATCTGTGAGATAGCGTTTTGTTATAAAGACAATTTGTAGTCTTTCACTTCCGTCCAGGCATTTTACAACTTCTGATGACAAGTTCTATTTCATGGAAAAGGTTATTTATAGTCAAATCTTTCCTTTAAAAAGTCAAAATGATAAAGAGATAATAAATCTGTGCTTCACCGGACAAAAAAGTAGAGAAGATGAGTTGAGGATGAAAAGTAGATCAAATGAGTCAGCGGACACGCTTGACGTCATACGCTTGCTCCATCTTTGTAATATGTAACCATTTGTTGCAGTGAAGTCTATCCTGGATAAATCTTTTTTTTTTATTATCCAAGAGTGGGATGCCTTTGGGTTAAAAGAAAAACAAAAAAGAAAGTAGGAGAAAACCTCAGTTTGCACTTTGTGTTTCGACCTCAGCTTCCTTTGTTCTCCGCAGCTGTCGACCTTTCCCCGCTAAACACTCGTGCGTAGTTTTATCCCTGTTTACTGCATCAAAAAAGTGCCAACGTGCTTGCATCCGTACTGTTTTATCTTCTTACCAAACAAAAAAAGGGAGACGAGCTCGGATTCTGTGAATTGTGTGAGCTGTCATTATCTTCAAAGTGCATTGATGTGATTGGGCATTAAGGAGACATGGTTGACTTTGTGAGTGTTGATTCACAAGGATGCTTATGTAACTTGCAGTCCCAGGCAAGAAGGTTTCAAAATAGCTGTGTCTAAAATCACAAATCTAAAAGCAGATTTCTCCTTCATTGAAAAGTGAACAACATTTGAATAAAATATAATTATAAAATAAAATATAAATATAAAATATAACAAAATTTCTGCTTTCTAAACTGGTAATTTGTTGTGCATCTGAATTAATACGACACGATTAAACATTTATTTGGTGTCACTGTCCTCAGGATAGCCGCAACTACAAAGAGGTCCACAATAAAACCGAGTTTGACACCCCTGCATTTCTGCACACCACTGCCTAACTACAAAGGTGTGATCCACACAAAAAAATCCCCCTGGCTTGTAAGACAGTTTTGGCCAACAAATTGAACACAGCAGGAGCATAAATAAATAAATTGCCATCTTGTGAAGAAGACCTTAATGATCCCACAGTGGAGAAATCCGCTTGTTGTGTAAGCAGACTTGTACTTCGACTCCATCTCACAATGTGCCACATCACACAGGTGAAAATGTTTCCCATGTGACACATGCAGTCATAAAATTAAAGATAAAAGCCAGAACCCTGCTGTCGAATCGCACCCCTCCACTCTTTTGATCACTCTACGAATGGCTCAAGGCGCACGCTCTTGTCGTTAAATAAAATGCATAAATCACACTGAAACCTTGCCAGTCGGAGTGCATACACTATTTACCAGCAGGACATGCATTTTGTATTCATGATGATGCCTGTGTCAGCAAAAATTCATGCACTCTTCTCTTCGAACACATTACAATACAGTAGATGATGGAGAACATTATATTTCAGTGCATTAAATTCCTAGAGCAACTTTTGGCTTGAGTCATTCACGTGATTTGTTTGGTCCAGTTTTTATGTTGTACGCCATAGCACATTGCATCATAGTATCGTAAAATAAGAAAACATTACTGTACCATACAGGAGATGGAAGATGTGGTTCTGCAGCTTGAATGAGTTTCGGGCACTAATAAGGAAATAAACACTGATGATTATTTGTGCAAACTGGCAAATAATGCATGCAGGTGGAACAATGCAGCAGGATAATTAAAATACTCGACAACACATAATATTGCAATATGCATGACGTAACTACTCAAAGGTGCTAAAATAACTATAAAGTGAGCTGAACAACATTCCAAACAAATCACCAAAGTGGGCGTGGCCGCTGTCATGGCGGCGCCCGTTAAATTGCACGCTGAATATGTCAAGACGTGCCAAAGTTGCACAAGCATGCAAATAAGTACATATTTTGCGCTTATATTTCTTCCGGCGTATGGAAATAGACATGTGAACATTTGATCGTTGTTATTTGGGGCGCTCAGCAAGATATGAGGCCAAATTAAAGGAGCGCACCGGAGCTGTCAAATCAAAATACAGCGACACAAGTGACAAAGTGCAAAAAAACATCACAACAACAAACGATATTAACATACTAAACATTATTCGGTGTACTTACGTGATGTCAAAGGTCACAGCAGCACTTAATACTCTCAATATTAGAAAGCACAACACTGCTGCACAATCAGTCACGCGAGGCAATTCACGCGAGAATTTAGACATGGTGACGTCACTTTGAGCCCAACATAGACATTCTAATATAAAATATATATTGATGTCCAGCAAGTATAATAGTCAGCAAAATACAACAACATGCTTGTGCAGAGCTGAACTTACTGCATAGTAGTGCAATAATGAGGAGTAAAAATAAAAGTGAATTAAATGGACATTCAGTATCCTCCAAAAGTAAAAGTTGAGAATTCTAGTTTTTTTTTCATGCTGGCTGAAAAAAAAAATCAGCCATGATGATACTGCAATGTAATGCATTATATTGGAACCCAATGCCATGGCGGTGATTGTTTTCCTTCTTTGACCCTTGACGGCTCCAGAGGCCATGGCAAGTGTCTCATCGTTGATGACTTACTTTGTCACTTCATATGGCAGCGCCTGCCATAAGTGGGTGTCTGTGCTGTAAAGCACGATGATTCATTGGTAGAGATTAATATTGCTGTGGAATTTTTATCAAAGTAAATCAGTCTCAAGTGAAGTGCTGTGTATAATCTTGTTTCTGTGAAATTTATGTCACCCAAAGAGCAACACTTCTTTCCCTCTTGATTTCTGTCCTTCTGTAGCACTTTAATCATCTTTATAGCTCCACAAAGATTATTTGTGTCTCTGATTACTCACATATCCATAAACACATTCAGGAAAATAAAACACTCACTTTATGGAGCATTGTGTGACCCTGGTAAGTTTTGCTCCCATTCAAGTTTGCAATTGTAATATTTGAATATATAAGAAAAGCTAAGATACTTTATTGGTGTGTCCGGAATATTTCATTTAAAATGTCTTCCCTTGATTTTTTTCCTGTAATGCAAGATGTCCCCAACCAAAACAGGATTAACAAACAAACACATGAACACACACAGCCATGTAAAACAAACAGAAGGAAGTTGGCTGAACAAGCAGGTCAGTTAAGGAAAAGACATTTGGATGTTGTTGGGCCACATGTGCAGCAGCGGGTTAAATACTAGCGGTGATTATCGGCTTGGATGGAAAAGACAGGCTTAACTAAGGCTTAAGCTTAACTTATAGCTTCTCCCAGCGGGCAGGATATTTGCTTCAGGATGCTGACCAAATAAAGGAAATGGCATGCTAACAAGGATTTAAAAAAAAAAATAATAATAATAATAAAATAAAATAAAAAATAAATAAAACATTGACATGTACTTTTGAACAATGTTGACATTCAATTTCGTTTAGTGTCTCACAGAAAAAGAAAAGAGGGAATAAAGTGACAAGTTTTCCTAGCCAAGGGCGATGGAGTTGTTCGTGCTCGCTGTCAACACCATCTGCTTCCGGAGCATGTCAGCCTGCCAATGAAGGGAGCAGCACAACAAACGTGTGCCAAGACTTTTTGCAACAACATTGCAAGCAACACAAACAACCCTCGCAGATTGCAACAAACTACGCTGCAGCATGCTAACTATCCATCAAAAGCTGCAATCACGACGTTGAATGAATTCCCAGCGGCGGGCAACACAATAAGGCAAAAATAATAACCTTCATGTCGGAGAGATAACTTGCAATACTCTTGTGAGCTGTGTTCAGGTGAGGCAGTGTGAATTCTGGGCCCAAGGCTGGCTGAGTCAGGCCCATGATGACAGCGCATGAGAGCACCCGTGAGAAAGCAGCGATGTATGGCAACGTGCTGAAGTCAGCTCCACCAATATCTGGTCTCAAGATTTTTTTTTTCCTCTGCTTGTGCCGCATGTGTTTTTGTGGCTGTGAGGCGGCTGCATATAAAAATCTCACAAAATGTTTTATGATCTTACAGGCTAATCCGGCTCACATTCCCAAAACATGCTTGCGAGGTTAACAGATATTGAATTAATAGGAGTGAATGTGACTGGAAAAAAAAATGGATACCGTATTTTTCGGACTATAAGGCGCACCTAAAAACCTAAAATGTTCTCAAAAGCCGACAGTGCGCCTTATAGTCCGGCACGCCTTATATATTGACCAAATTCCTATATTTAAACTGGCCCGAAGCATTGTGTCATGAAATCAATCATAAGTAGCCCGCTGAAGACTATGAATCATGAATCAAAAAGACTATGGATCATTATTTTGTGATTATAAAGTAATTTGTTGCGTCTGAAGCTGAAATAAAAAAGATAAAATGGAGAATGATTTGATTTGGATTCAAAATATGACATGATGCATTAATGGTGCGCCTTATAGTCCGGTGCGCCTTATGAGGACAAAGTTTTAAATTGGGTCATTCATTAAAGGTACGCCTTATAGTCTCACCAGTGGTAAGACTTCGCAGATGACCGCAAAGTCTTTTTTTCTTTTTCTTTTTTGTAGACTATCGGCATGTGTCCTTTCCAAACCAGCGCGTGGACAGTAGAAAAATGATTTGTACGTTCAATAGAGTTCAGAATATAGCCACTCCATCTTCCTGTACCCTACCTGTCAATGACACTCAAATGACTTCTTTACAGTTTACTTTCGTGGAAAAACAAAGAATCATGCACAAAACCTTTGCGTAAGCTATTTTTTTTTAGGTGGAAAACAATAGTAGTAGATATTGCTAGATTGAGAGGCAGCCAATTATCCAATTCCCATTTACACGTTAAAGCACTTCTAAAAAAAGTCTCAGAGCTCAATGAACTCAGGATAATTATGTTAAAACCACAGAATTACTTAATTAAATTGGTAAGTGGCTTTCATTTTCAACAGTGATTTTTCAATCTTTAGAAGATTACAAAAACAAATGCATCTCATATTGAAGTAATCCGTCAAGGGTTGGGCCGAACCCCAAAAATGTTTCCCATCGATCCATCCATCTTTTGGCACTCATTAAGGTCACAGGTGAGTTGGCGCCTATCCCAGCTGACCTTGGGAGATCAGCAGGGTGCAACTAGAGGCTTCCAACTTTGAATACATCTGAGAATTTATTTTCTAATCCCAATGCACAAAAGCGAGGTCGAAGGCGTGCTTGGATGGGTACGGTGTGGATGAACTTGAGAGCCCTGATGCCAACCCCCATCAATCACCTCTGAGATGAACTAAAACCAAGATTCCCGCATTGCTGCATATCAGAACAGCAGAAACAATCACGGCTAGCAGTACTCATTATCCGATAACAATATCGCAATGTGTGAGGTGACTCGTCATTTCTCAGTTATCAACCACGGTCACATGATGACTTTGACCCTGGCCCTTTCTCCCATGAGCGTTTTCTTAATAGCTTTGCCGCCGGCAATATATTTCCCCTCTCACTACCATCACTAACAATCTCCTTCTCTCCTTGGGCTGCAAATTATTGGCTAATGCCAACGACTAGCTGAATGGTAATTTGTGGAGGAGCGGACCTTCATCCTCTTGACCTTCTCTCCAAGTGAGACAGCAGACGTCACTCCCATCAATTCCTCTATTTAATTTTTTTCCCCCTCCACCCTTTCCGCCAGTGTCTTTCCTCTTCTCTCATCACTCCATACTTTCTTGCGCCAATTCACACTCCTTCAGAATAAACACTTTTTATTTTTAATTGACTGATAATGAGCCGACATTAGTTTTGCATGCGCCGCTTTTATAAACGGACGCAGGTGCAGCCCCCCCAGGCGCACGAGGTTGGCTATCATTGAAATTCTAATGGCAGACACGCAGACACCACAACGAGATGAGGCTTGAGGAATAAAACTCATCTTCTGAGTCAGACAGAGTCAAGAGAGCATTTGCTCAACAATGCAGAAAGAGAAGAGGGCGGTGTGACGAATGAGTCAAGTTGATTCATCGTTGGTAGGCGAGTGTGCGCATTACACTGCGACACCCACATATTCAACATGAAGACCTGCTGTGGGCCGCCTGCTCTCTATGGCAGACATCGACATCTCTTTTGAAACTCAGAATAGGTTTCAGAGCCCATCTACCAATACGGTAAAACGTATCCCAAGCCGAGCTCGCAATCTTTGTTCGGGGTTTTGAGTTATATAAAGTTGTGCTGCTTCCAAGATACTTTTTCCCGTTTTGACCTTTTTAAAAAACGATTGTGATTCATTGAGGTAAACTGTTGTTTGCAGCTGAGTCAGAGGGATTTATGACAATGTATGATGATATCAAATGTCAAATGCGCTCAGTTTGAAGGCTGAGGCGTTTCACTGTCCGATAATAATAATGACAATAATAATAATAATTTGTTTTGATTATATCTATATTTTCAAAATAGCTTTTCAGCACTAGTAAAGAGAAAATTCACCTATCCATGACATGCATAAAATGTTTCTTGGTAGGGCTACCTTCTTTGCTATCATACAATACATCCAGAGGGGAAGTCCAATTTTTTTCCCGTGCTCCATTATGTTGTTATGGCAACTAACTTGTGAATGAGAGAATTGAGAGACTTGCATATGCTGTACTATACAGATGCAATGTTTATATACTTCTCCTCTCCTTCTTCACTGGGAGTAAAGCCTTTTGGATTGGTCAGAACCCGAGCTGCAGCTTTCTGAACGAGATGTTTGCAAATCGAAAGACCCATTTTCTGAAGAAATCGTAACCAGTGTAACATAGCGTAACATAACGTAACATAGTGTAACATCATGTAACATCACGTAACATAACATCGCGTAACATCGCGTAACATAGCGCAACATAACGTAACATAGCGTAACATAACGTAACATAGCGTAACATAGCGTAACATAGAGCGATGCACTTAATAAGCCCTATCCTTTTGTGTCACTGTCGCTCACAAAAAAAAGACAAAATAAAAATATCACCATAAAATAAAATAACAAGAGCAGTCACAGTACATTTTGATCCTCGCGGTCCCTACTGATTCCAGCTACATTTGCAGGTTAATTACAGAGGCTGCTGAGCCGCCGCAGCGGACCAGCTGCTTTGTCGGCCATTGATCCTGCCAGCTGGGCGCTGCCAAATGACCCAAGCATCTGTTATGTTGTAGTCAAAGACCTTGTGGCATCTGACTTTCACCTTACACGTATACACTAATTAATTGGGGTTGGTAATTGGCTTAATTATGACATTTTGTCAAAAACCTTTTGTCAGGTAATGGGTTGAATGCTCAACTCTTTGTAACCCGAACTCAACATTTATTATTTGTGTGCTCATTTTTTGTCTTTGTAAGCTTTGACTTTCCATGACGACAAGAGCACAAACCAAGTACAATTTAGCAACTGAAGAGAATCCAAGGTGTGTCAGAAAAGTTCCAGGACTAGTATCACGAATCCAAACTACAAGTTTTCACATCAAAGTAATCCCCCCTGGATTGCAACACACTTTCTCAGCCTTAATGTGCCCCTGGAAGGATTCTATCAGAATCTCCGTTGTGGCAACCATCTTGATGTCATCCATTTCTTCAAAACTGCCCCCTTGTGACCCCAAGTTTGGAAAATAAGAAAAAAATAAAGCCAAATTGGGTGAAAAGGGAGGTTGCCCCAGCATGTCGATGCTATTCTCAGCTAGGAACTACCAGATGCTCATTGTCTCCAGGCGTGTTGTCATGGTAACACAACACAATTATAGCTTTCCTCGTGAAGGACATTTTTTTCCTAACAACCCACACTCGGCCTTCCAACTGACACAGGCTTGGACATCCTAATTTGTTTTACTTCAGCTCATGAACTCCACCAACTGATTTAATCTGTGGGAGATTTGATCGGAGGATTGCTGCAATGATCCTCTGCGGGTTGAATGATAAAGTTGAGTCAATGTTTAATGGATTTCACCGTATCAGACTATGCTCAGCATGAGCACGGTGTCATGTTGGACCCGCTTTCTCGAGGTTGTATTGATGGATTGCACCTTCAAGGCTATGCTACCTATAGCTCAGTATAGAAACTGTGCACTACAAAGCAGTTAGTGATCCTGGAAAGAAACATCCAATATTAAGTTCCATGAACTCCATTCTTGGTATGCAGTCGTTGGTGTTGGACAGCTCAAGGTGCTGATGAAGGTATGGGTGAGAAAATGTTGAATTTACAACCTAGGCATGGAAAATTCCATCTTGTAAAGGCCAATTTAATTGGTTTTAGAGAGCAGCTTATAAAGTCTGAAGATTCCTAACCTCTCAAAACAAGCACTCTTAAGTCCTCATCAGAACTCACCCAAACTTGGAGGCACTGCATAATAATCCTTCAATGGTCTATTTGATCTCATCAGAACACCACGGCATCACAAAACAAGCCCCTTTAATCAGAAAAAAGAAGTTAGAGCACTAATAACATTTTCTGGGCATTTGATCTAATAGTTTCTCCAATATTAAGATTTTGAATTAGCTTTGTGACACAAATAAAATGACAGATGATGCTAAAACTGCTGTAAAACAGCACAGATGAAAAAAACTACCAGAGCAGGGATCAGAAAAAGGAAATCACGATTCATAGTAAAAATAGAACAGGGATACAATGAAATCTCCGCAGGGGATTATTAAAAGGCCGCAACGTAGAGAGCTGCGAGCTCTTGACTCATGATAAAGGGTCATTCTAAAAAAGGTGCAGCGAAGCCATGAAGAGTCTTAGCCCAGTTCTACATTGTATGCAGTCTTAAGATAAAAGCATAGAATCAAAAAATGGATTTATCAATAATTACCTGATTGTTCACACTGTGCGATACAAGTCTGACTGATTTTTGGGTTCGACATGCGGAGCTGCAGCATCATCAGTGTGAATCTTCCTCAGGTTGTTGTCATGGCGACGGCGAGCTGAAATGTTGCGATTGAGTTTTGTGCATTGGAGATAGAAGAAAAGGAGGATGGAAAAAAATGGCAAACTACATGAGCACGGGAAAACCCCTAATGAGACTTGTATGGCCAGAATTGTTATTATCAATCAAGTAAAGGATGCTGGAATTCAAAATAAATTGGAATTAAAAATAACTTAGCTGCCTTTCAAGAACTTTTTCTTCTAATTAGAAAGATCAACAGGTTTTAAGGACATTACACAATGAGCTAAAATTCTACACGTGATGCAAAAGTCACAGACACACTCTCCAAAATAAACAAATGCCCTGTCAGAAAAAAAAGAGACTTTTAAATTAACAAGGAAAGATAAAAAGTCACACATATTAGGTTTACATCATGAAACAAGGCCATCTATGACATTTTGGGCAAATGCAATCAAGGCCTCATTTAGTAAAAAATAAAATAAAATAAAATGAAATAAAATAAAATAAAATAAAATAAAATAAAATAAATAAATAAATAAATAAATAAATAAATAAATAAATAAATAAATAAATAAATAAATAAATAAATAAATCTGCTTTTAGCGTATGCAACAATACACTCTATTAATTAAAGTTATTAAACTTCACAACATTGAAGATCAATCTCAAGGTCAATTTGAAGGAGCAAAATGAGGAATTGGATTTTTGTATGTTTGTACTTCTACTACATCGACAATCATCATCAATACGTGTGAGTACTCCAACTCACGTCATTGACCTAAACAAAATCAATCGAGCTCAAGTAGGGTAAGAATGTCACATGTTCTATTGTTCAATGAACTTTAAATGTGTCATATTAAAAATTTCCTTGGCTGTAGATACTGTATGAATATTGCAGCTGTTCTTTGGAACCTTCCAGCATATCACACCGTGACTCATGTTTTATTTTCTTTTTCTGGCTCCTACATACCTCTTTGTAACGCTGCCGTCAGATTCTTCACTCTTTATCCTCTCTTCCTTAGTGACTTACAGAATCAATGCATTCCATCAATACTCTAAAGAAGAACACTCATATACGAATCTCAAAGGGCCACAGATATTTTTTTTTTCTTGACGGCAAAGGTCTATTTATTGAGATAAAATCAAATTGAGCCTTTTTAGTCACTTCACAGCTGCTAACGGCGGGGGATGACAGCAACCCGCCGACTCGGCTGATTTGGACTGATGAGGTGGGCATGGTGGGGCAAACCTGGACTTTTTTTTTTCATGCATGTTACCCAAACTAAGGTTTCTTCGCACCATCGATTTTCTTTTATGATGTGACCATGTAAAATGTAGCCGCACTACATTTAACTTCCATTATTGTATTCACACACCCCATCGGGGTTTCCCCTGGCCACATTTCTCCCCACTGACGATATTGAACCTTCAATAAGTTGTGGTCAGTTTGACTTTGCAAAAAATTCTGTATTGCACTTTGAATCCCTGCCAGGCAAGGCTGCCTTGATCGATGCACAGAGGCTTAGAAGAAGCGGAGAAGAGCTGGCACCTGTGAGCCGCATTGAGTTTCAATTGACAGTTGCTGAGTTCTGAGGTTTTTCTACGTGTAGGCAGGTGGCTGAGCCTCACAGACCTCTCCCTACACTTTGTTGTACTCTCGTTAAATAGCTACAAAGCAACACAATCGCCAATGGTATCTTTCTAATCAAGCATTTTTTTTTTTTTTTTTTACATGCAATCGTGAGAGCTCCTTCCTCTGTGTGAAAAGCGTGAAATTGCAGCAGTGTGATAGCTCGCAAATGAATTGTATTCTTCCCAGCTTTTTTTTCATATTGATTTCTAGATGAGATTGAGGTGTGATGCCTTTCCTGACATCAATCTTCCCTATTTATCTGGATTTGAGTTCAGCAATGAGTTTGCAAAATAAAAAAGAAGATATATTCTTATCTGAGATAGGATTATATAAACCTATTGGTATACCTGGACAGTATAGTGAGTGGCCATTAAGAACTCTTTTTTTTTTTTTTTTGGTATGCCTTTAAAACAAAGTCACCACTCAGTAATCTTCAGATATTCCGGAAGCAATCGGAATATGGAAGCAGCAAGGCTTTTAGAGAGTAAATATAGAGGCAGAGTGTGATGTGCATGCAAAGTACCCGTAGGGCATTTGTGAAGATGTACAGCTGGTAAATATGGCACGGGAAAAGTCAATACAAGCTTTTAGTAGTTGACCGCTTACTTTCCATTAGTTATTCAGCTACCACAATTCAACAACAATGAAAATATTAATAAAAATGTTCTACAATCATATAAATACTTCAAATGAGACAGACGTTAATTTCTGAAGATAAAAAATAAAACTTGCTGTTACCTAAAAGCGCTGCTGTTATCCTTTTAGCTGCATCCATTATTTGCCATCCAGCTCTAACAGAGCGATGAGTCGATTCAATGAACTGTGTGAACTGCACATAACTAAACTTGCCTGACACTTGGGTGGCTTTTCTTCCCTCAAGCCAGAAGGCATCTCGGTAAATGCTCGGGTGTATTCATCAGTGACTTCCAATAAACCATTGAAGCAAAACACGGAGATTTTCCTCATGTAATGGGATAATTGGGTTTTCCCTGCTGTCATGATCCGGACGGAATACAGTGTATGTAGTTGTTTTTTTTTTAACCCCTTTTTTTTTTTTCATTTCGCCATCTGCAACAACAGGGTTACTGCAGATTTTTTTTTTTTACCACAAACTTTCCACTTACTAATAGAATTCTCAAAAAGGTGCATGACAGCAGAGAGAACAATCACTAAAGGTACAATTAGCAGAAGATAAATTCTTGGTCTTAGAGACACACTGTCCTAAAGAATTCTACCAATCTGCATCACCACCATTATTTCGAGTAAACTCAAGAGTAATTTAACTTCTGGTAAAATCTGCCAAGGACAAAAACAGACTGCAGCTTTGACATCTGCTCCATTGGCTGCTGTGTACTTTTACACCATAACTTATTCTTAAGCTCTACTGGGACACTGCGGTGAGCCGATAAGGTTGGACACGCTCGATAAAAGAACATAACGTGCGGCTCATTCAAGACAAGTGAGCTATTACTTTTCTTTGTCGAATGCTCGTTTGCTCTGAAATATTGGACGATTTTCTGCGAGCTCATAGACGATATCACAGATTGTGCCCATGTAATCCTCATGCTGCTCAGAGTTGCACGGGGCCCAGTTTTAGGATTGGCATGATAAATGTGATGAACTTAATGCCGTATTAAAAACTGCTGAATTTTTTCCAAAATGACTTTCAATGACTACCGTATTTTCCAGACTATAAGCTGCTACTTTTGCACAAGCTTATAGTCCAGTGCATTTTATCTATAGATTTTTTTTATGATTTTGATGATATTTTCTAATTTGTGTATATTTTCTTACATATGGAAATTAAACATTCGGCGGCTTATATATGAACAAAACCGTTTTTCCCTGAATTTTACCTGGTGCAATTTATATTCAGGTGCGAGACCCTGATCTGAAAATGAAGTTAAAAACACTTTTGTGAGTGAGCAGTAAGCAGAATGAACTATAAGGGGAAGCAAAGCCGACACCAACATGAGCACTATCAGCAACCTCATAAGCACGCATTATATAATAAACAGCAAGGTGGCTCTCTGCGGAATATTCTCCTTTCTTCCTTCCTTCCAGTCAGTCGGGAAGGTCAGGAGAGCGTTTTGTGCAATATCAGCTAAAGAACTCTAACTAAAAGCCATCGAGGGAAAGGCACATAGTGTATGAGGTGTACTCGAGCGCCAGAGAAATCACATTTGCTCAGAGGTGGTGAGACACACGACTGATCATGCTGTGAACAAATGGGCTCGCAGTAAGCGCTTCTTCTCTGCTTGAGTGTGCATTACTGATGACAAATCGGACTTGGGATTAATTGGGAAGAAACAAGCAAAGAAAGGCTCTGAGTAAATTTATCAAGAGCTTGCTGCACAGTTGCTCAGAAATAAATCACTCCAAATTATGCAAACAAAAAAGTGGGAACAATTCATAAAAGGTGGCCAGAATGCAGACAAAAATTGCCACTATTGCCAAGTTCAATTCATTCTGATTATTAGTTATATAATACTCATTTAAATTACATATAAACCACCTCCACGAAATAAAATATTTTTAATGTGTCCAAATAATAATATCCAAATAATACTTTTTAATAAAATACCTCATGGATCAAAAATTATAGAGCCGTTTGCTATTCCCTAATATTTTTTTAGGTTTTTTAATTTTTTTTTGGACGGGCTTGAGAAGTCCTTGGTCACCGAAAACAATCCTAGCTCTACCAGTAGTATTGCTGAAATAAGCCAAACTGCACACCCAACACCTGAACCAATATTGAATACAGTTTTTGTTACCATGACAACAAGGGGGGGGGGGAGTTACGGGATGGCTCCTTATGGGAATAATGTGAGATCAAACATGCCCAAAAATATTTTGACTCAAGTTAATGCAAATCCATGCAGCCAACAAAACTCAATGCAGCTCTGCTTACTTTTTTTTTTTTTGCAAACTACGCATTGGCAATAAAGTGTTGGATTTACTGTCCAAACGTGGGCGAGGGTAAAAGCCATCTTAAATTCAACATATATCTTAAAGAACATCAAAAGTGATAGAAGGATTGAAAGTGCAAATGAAATATTGAAGAGAAAAGGAGGTCTATTTTTAGACGCAAGTGGAGGTGGCTGGGGGGGGCGTGGTTTCGTTGTATTATTGATGTGTCTCTGTGAGGGGGGGGGGGCTTTCTGGTTTCTCGCCTGAGAGAACAGCTGAGCAGAACTTTGTGGTGTTCCGCGAGGAGATCTTGTTGCATTAGCGAGACAAGATTGGGCCAAAAGAGTTCTTAGCAGCAAAATAGTTGCATATCATTTTTCCAGCGAGTTTGAAGAGGTCAGAAGAATTAAAAGAGGTTTGTCAGACATTCGCTTTTCATCATATCGAAGCTTGCATAATCCATCATCATCCATATAAATCCTAAAACTAAAGTGTATGACTTGATGTACTTACGTTAATGCTCAAAATGCTTATGGATAAAGGGTTGATGAAGAGGCAGCTGAGACCGGATATGACCCGAGCGACGTGCGTAAAGACGATCCGGTAGCTTTGGATAAAGAACATCTTTGACAAATGAAGTATATGAAATGGGCCTGACTGAGCTGTTCCATCTCAGACTTTGCATGCAACCCAAATACAGATGAGCTGCAAATGAAAAAAAGTCAAATCACTTTTTCAAGTCACTTTTTTTCTTGAGTTTTAATTGAATATAATTTGCTAGAATCTGTCATCTACTAAGTGTGTGGGAGTGTTTGAATCTTAATGATTTGGGTCAAAGCGTAACTTTTTTTTTCTTTTTTTCCCTCGCCTGTCTACTTTTCTCTCATGCCAAGCGCGAGCCAGTGTGATTACTTCAGTTTGGAGTCTCTTCTGCAGAGAAGGTGCCAGACAGAAACCTTGAGCAAGTCACTCACTTTTCTTTTGTGTTGCTAAGCAAGAGCACATGCCTTCATTAGACTGCAACTCTTGACAAGCCGTTCATGCTTCCACAGCTTCTCTGACAGCACACTGCATGCTTCACCGGATGAACGCTACAATGGAAACTGTGGCACAAACACAAAGCATCGACCCGTTCATTAAATAAATTAAAACATATATAGAAATCAAAATAAATGAATGCATAAATAAATAAAATAATGCTGTGTTTAGAATAGTGCAAAGTGTAAAGAACTTCAACTTTAGTATGTCCCTTTTAAATACCGTATTTTCCCGACTGTAAGGCGCACCTAAAAACCTAAAATGTTCTCAAAAGCCGACAGTGCGCCTTATAGTCCGGTGCGCCTTATATATGGACCAAATTCCTAAATTTAAACTGGCTCAAAGCATTGTGTCATGAAATCAATCATGAGTGGCCAGCTGAAGACTATGAATCATGAATCAAAAAGACTATGGATCATTATTTTGTGATTATAAAGTAATTTGTTGCGTCTGAAGTTGAAATAAAAAAGATAGAATGGAGAATGATTTGATTTGGATTAAAAAATCTGACATGATGCATTAATGCCTTATATAAGGACAAAGTTTTAAAATGGGCCATTCATTGAAGGTGCGCCTTATAGTCCGGAAACTACGGTAAGTACTTTAAAAAACAAAAAAAGACACAAAATCAGTGTCCTGCAATTATCAGAGGCTCGCCGCATAAAACCGCAATAATAATTTGGTTAGTATATTACATCAGGAATGTGCACATGTAAGCCTTCTTTTCATTGATATATAAAATGGCGATAAATCTCACATTAATGAATCCAATCTTCAGTGTGAGGTTCTTCGCCTTTTCCCTCAGCATTTCCTCAAAAGGTTGCAAACTGCCAAAGGAAAAAGTCAACATGGACAGTGTAAACAGATAGAAGCAGAAAAGGGCAAGTGCATAAAACCAAACATGCACAAACTACAGAGAGCAGATTACTTCCTGGCAGATTACAAATACTGCATTGGCTCTCCACAACTATTTTCTGTGCCTGAATCTTTGCATGCATTTCAGATTAAATGTGAGGAATTAAATCAGGAATAAGCAAGTAGTGGAAAATCCCAACGGGGATATATTTAGAATTCTTCACAGTCTTGGCCATGAGAAAGTCTGCCATGCACTTGTTTGTAAACAGTCGTTGCTCTTCTTCTGGAACGAGAACACAGTCACTTAATGAGGCAGGATGATCCCCATGCATTGCATCAATTTCCGAAGATATAGCGGCTCATGCAGAAGAAAAAAGTAATTAAACCACAAACTACACCATGAAGGAAATTAGAAATAAAAATAAATGCAGCTGTAACACACAGTTTCTTCATCTAATTTAGCTTCTCTGAGCTATTTGTGTACAATTGCTTGGTATTAATTGCAATTACTTCATAGTTCCAGTGGGGGGAAAAAAAAAATTACAAATAAATAAATATATACTGTATATATATACTATATAGTGACAGCACATCAACAAAATTATTAACTGATCCAAATCTGTAATTTTTGATTCATAGTTCCCGTTTCCATGCTCACTTTAATCCACCACCAATTGGTGCACAGCCCTAGACAGCACCATTGATTTTTTCCGATACCGTATAGCAGAACTTCATAACGTCTACTTGCACTCCACTCACTTTGAGTAATAGGATTTATCTTTGGCGATGAACATCTATGTTTACTGCTACTAGCGTCGTGGGCAGTTTGTCCCCCTTGATGACATTCTCACATCAGCACCACAAGTCAGAGCAATGTGAGATTACAACTATTGATTAGCCAGCGTTGTGGAATTCTTCCATCCATATGGAGAAGACAGGTGGACGCTGACCTGGCCGCAACATCATATTAAATAACTAATCGATGCAGCATGTATAATTGTGCAAGAAACAGCTGTTTGTACCAGATTAGTATCGCCTTATGTCACATATTGTTTTGTTGTCACCTACACTGTAAAATAAAAACTTATTCCAAAGTCCATTATTAATTCATGCACATAGAGTTGAACAACATTAGGCTGTGTGTTCAACAGCTGTTAGTAGAAAATATTTACTCAAAAAAAAAAAAAAGAAAACAGTTTGTCCAGGCAAATGAAGTTCTGCCCACTTAAAGCATCTGGCATGAACACTTGTTAGTGTGTGGGAGGTACTAAATAATGATTTTACAATGAGGAAGATTTTGGATATGTTAGTGATTTGGGTTTTAGAAAAGAAAAAAAAAAAGGTGGCCATTATGTCATCTGCTGGTGGACAATTGGAGGTTTTAAAGAATTTTTTTTTATAGGACCATCCACCTTATGTTTCAGAGTTTGAATTGAAAGAGCATAATATAGCAGATGGCTTGTTTCAAAAGCTCTTATTGTTGTTGTTTCCCACTTGCATACGAATGACCCTGTGCTGCAAAACTCTTGTAGCAGTTTTTGTCACACCCAAAATTACCAGCTCAGTGGCCGAAGAGGAGAGTGCCCGCCCTGAGATTGGGAGGTCGTGGGTTCAAACCCCGGCCGAGTCATACCAGTGACTATAACAATGGTACCCATTTCTTCCCTGCTTGGCACTCAGTGTAAGGGGTTGAATGGGGCCTTCAATCACCGAATAATTCCCGGTTAAATGCAGAGGACAAATTTCACCACACCCAGATGTGTGTGTTTGACGATCATCGGGACTTTAACTTCTTTATAAATCACGATTATGGGGTTATTAGATGAAAATTGTCAATTTGAGATTGTCAAGCTACAATGTAATCAATGATTTGATTTTGAGAGCTGTCAAATTAAGGGTGTACTTAAGTTTTCAAAACTTTTGAACAACCTTCAGCATCATTTTAAAAGGACACTAACTAATGTATTTATCTGGGAGGTGCAATTTGATAAAAAAATGAAATGACATGATGACCAGTCTAGTTTGAAGGCATCTGAAATAAACATCGAAAATTGATGGCGGTTATTTGCCATTTAAAGAGCGACGCCTTCGACTCCCATCTTAACAGATGCTCCCATTGCATTGCAATGAAGTCATTATGTACATGGACAGCTACAATCTACGACCCATTTATGTGTGAATGATGGAATCCATCCATGACACATTAAACTCCATCCAAGCACCTCCCTCCCTCAAACACATTTGTTAATCATCCTTTTCGTGCCTCCCTATTCCTCCTCTCCTAATACATCCAGTCTAATCTGACCGACCCAATAGATTTTCATTGCTAATTGAATGTTCTGATTTTATGATTCCGCATGAGTTGAATGATGTGTGCCGAATGGACAAAGGAGAGTCACAAATGTGTGCTTCCTGGATAATGAATGTCATGATATTTCATTTAATAATTTTCCAAACCGCTTATCCTCGTTGGGGTCATAGCTAATTGCACGGCAATTTGAGGTTTGATTATTGAGGATTCACCCGATTGCGGGTTTTCATTTAGTGAGCTTCATCTTTTTGGACCAGTCAAGAAAATGTCAATTTAAAAAAAAAAGAAATATTCAGAGCATGGTGGGGGGCTTACTGTATATCGTTAGAGATAAAGAAGTAATGAGGTTTTGATTGTGTGTGTGTAAAAAGTAAAGGGCATAGAGAAAACGCTGTTCTTTGGATGGCGCTGTCCTTGGTGCTGAAACTCAACTTGTGCTCTGCTTGTGCGCATTTGTGCGTATGTTGGGGAGCGAGAGAGAGAGAGAGAGAGAGAGAGAGAGAGAGAGAGAGAGAGAGAGAGAGAGAGAGAGAGAGAGAGAGAGAGAGAGAGAGAGAGAGAGAGAGAGAGAGAGAGAGAGAGTGTGTTCACAAAAAAAAAAAAAAACAACACAAATAACAAAACAAATCATGCTGCATTTAGCTATTGGCTTCCCGCCATGCGTAAACATTAACTAGCAGTGATAAAGGACAAGTAGTCAAATGATAGAAAAATTGAACATGTGCAAGCCCGGGAGCAAAATGGAAGGGCTTTTCTTTGGGAAGTGACGCTGCCTCTGGTGCCTATTAATGAGGGACTCAGATTCCCTCCCCTCCGGTGGTGATGCAGTGAAGCTGCTCTGCGCACAAGCATGCTCTCTGTATAAAACGGGTTCTCCTCCACACACGGATTACACTACACACGGGAAGTCACTGGGGCTTCTTTTTAAAAACCAAAGCAAATCGCAGACCTCCAAAAAGCCAACATGCAAACTACAGACGGTGTGAGCTTTTGGAGATTTTTTCTATTTTCATGCCTCTTTTTGCAGAGTTCCAGTCAAGACTTTGGAGGACAAACGCAATTTATCTGCACCTCGGTTCCAAAGGATACGGACATATGCGCCGCTACTTTGCAAAACAGCGTCCCGGGTGATGACTTGAAGAGCACCGTGGTGCAGCTGAGGGAGACGGTCTTGCAGCAGAAGGAAACCATCATGAACCAGAAGGAAACCATTAGAGAACTGACCTCAAAGTTAGCGCGATGCGAGAGCCAGAGCGGCGCCGAGGCAGGGGAAGGGCGTCCCGGGGGAAGGAGGAAAGAACCTGGCACCAAAAACACCATGGGGGATGTTTCCAGGGGCCCCGCGGACACTTTGGCGCAACTCTCGCAGACTTTACAGTCCCTCAAGCAGAGATTGGAAAACCTTGAGGTAGGGTGATCAGGCTATTGGAGAAAATATGCATCAAGATTTAATCCAATACAATTAATTACTCACTAATAGCTACGACACATTATATATTTTTACACAGTTGCCAGAATTTGTGTATTGTTTTCAATGCATGAGCAAAACTTCAAATATTTTTTCTGTATGTGAACTTAACGAGCAGTTTCAAATTGCTGCTATGCTGAGAATAGATTCCTCAGCTCAAAGTGTATCTATCTCTCCCCCTTTCCTTTCTCACAGCAATTCAGTCGAAGTAACAACTCAGTACAAGCCAACAGCCTCAAAGACCTGCTCCAAAGTAAAATCGATGACTTGGAGAGGCAGGTGTTGTCCCGAGTGAATAGCATTGAGGAGGGAAAGCCCGGACTCCGAAATGAGACAGAGCAGCGTGGGAGAGTGGAGTCCACCCTCACGTCTCTGCACCAGAGGATCACCGACCTGGAGAAAGGTACAAATACACTCAATAGAGGACATCTGGTAGGTCCTTCAAGTACAGAACTGTGGGGAAATCGGATCATTCCATCATCCCATGAGGGAGCAAATATTTTTGGAGACTTTACAGCTCTTCCATCAGATTAAAGCATTTTATCCCTCCATTTGAAACCTAAAACCAGAAACGTGTGCACGTGTTTGGGACCGGGCTCTGATCTCCTGGCAGACACAAGTATTCATGGGGCAGCGAGATGAATGTTGGAAATGTCACCTCTCCTCGGATGTGCATATCAAATTGAGATTAAAAGCAAATCCGGAGCATCGCCATCGTGGATTTGTTGTGTAATGTATAATTCCAATGTAAATCCCCAGCGGGTTTGCACGAGTGTGCTGAGGAGGATCCATTCACTGGACACTTGATTAGGGATACTAGCGCAATCTGATGAGGGACGACCAGACAATATAAAAATATTTTCTGTAGGTGTTCAACCATTTTAAATACTGAAATATTTAAGATTAAGTAGCTGCTGGTGGAGCTAGGATTTCTTTGTCCTTGTGAGGGCCATTGGGTAGCCAAGGATATCCCTCAAGGAATCCACACCCCCAAAACAAACAGTACAAAACATTTATTGTATGTTTCCAATGAGGGATGGAGGGAAAAATATGAAAATACCCAAAATCTGGCACCTGGGGGAGGTCTAAGCATATTTCAGGGGGGGCAGTACCCCCCGGAGTCCCCCCTCTAGCTCAGTCTGTGGAGATAGCGTATGCTTTCTATTCAAACTTTCCATGTTAACTTTTGAGAATTAATTAAAGTATATTTATGTAGTACTTTTGTACATTTAAGCTCTGCCTGCCACTATATGTTACAAATATATTTTGGGGACCAATTAAGTGTAATTGGATCATTTCTTGCGATGCACCTGATGAATCGCTGGTATACTGTACCTTAGAGGTGTTCTTCATATTTTGGCCTCATGAAGATCTATAAGAAGGGCAGATCTAATTCCATTGTGCTCCTGTACCGAATCAAATGCTTGCAAATGTCAGCGGCTAAGCTAACCAAATGATTGAGGAAGCACTTGTAGCAGCATTCTGCAAGATGTCGACATCATGCAAAATATATGCCACGTAAACACTTTTCCATTTCCTCTAAACAGGTCAGCGAGAAAACAGGCCTCTGGATAAATTCCAACTCACATTTCCACTGAGAACCAACTACATGTACGCAAAGGTGAAGAAGAGTTTACCTGAGATGTACGCACTCACCGTTTGCATGTGGCTCAAGTCCAACGCGTCCCCAGGAGTGGGCACGCCTTTTTCCTACGCTGTTCCCGGTCAGGCTAACGAGCTGGTGCTCATCGAATGGGGAAACAACCCAATGGAGATCTTGATTAATGATAAGGTATTGCTCGTTTTTTTACTTTTGTCTCGGCCGGGCTGGATTGAGGTTGATGTATTCTACATTGTCGTCAAGGTTGCCAAATTGCCTTTCCTGATCAATGACGGCAAATGGCATCATATCTGCGTGACGTGGACGACTCGTGATGGGGTCTGGGAAGCTTTCCAGGATGGCGTCAAGAGGGGGAGCGGTGAGAACCTGGCACCGTATCATCCTATAAAACCACAAGGCCTGCTGATCCTCGGTCAAGAGCAGGTGATGTCATCAAATTGTCACATGACTAATTTTTCCCAATCAATATTCAGGGATTGATTCAATCTGTATTTTCTCCAGGACACGTACGGTGGAGGCTTCGACGCCACTCAAGCGTTTGTTGGAGATCTGGCCAACTTTCACATCTGGGATCGGAAACTATCCGTGGGAGAAATCTATAATTTGGCAACTTGCAGCAGCAAAGCACAAGTGGGCAACGTTTTTGCGTGGCTGGAAACCAGTCTTGAAATTTACGGAGGTGCCTCCAAGTGGACATTTGAAGCTTGCCGCCATCTCAACTAAAGAACGGAGAGGTCGCTGTGGTCAGAAAGTCTGTAAAGGAATTTGAAGGCAGTTACTAGATGCTGAGTTGAAAAAAAATATGAGCAAAGCCTTTTTTCAAACCAGATTTCCTCTTTGGGAGAGTATTTGAGTAATGCACATTTGCAACTTTATGCGGTGTGTAAAATGCACGACAGGTTGTCCGATGACCCGAGGATGCTCACGACAACAAAAAAATTGAATGCAGCAGATGGTCATGTAGTCTTTGTAAAAAAAGATGTCCTGCGATTCAACTTCCTCGAGAGATTCCTTTTTTTTTTTTTTTTGACTGCCAGGGATTTTCACTGTGAAAATGGACAAGGCGGACTTCTTTGAAGAGTTGCTCAACAGACCGCTGGGTTTCCTCTCTTTTACTTTTCATCCCCTCCCCCTCCCCTCCTGCCAATTGCTTGACGTGATTTCGTGTGAAGAAGGGTGACACGCCCATTGCCAACATTCAAGCCTGAGTGCCTTGGGCTGTTGAAAAGAATCTCAGCGCATTCACGAGTGCTTGTCTGTCTCTCATTATTTTTCTTCAATTTAATTTGATCCGTGTGTTTATCAGAATACTTTAAATAAGGCAAGGGTAGTCCTGAAATGCAATTTATGGGGCATTTTGCAGAATGTTTGTACATTATTAGGAATGTTCTCTGTACAGTAAACAGCATGTCTTAACTTGTGTAAATGCTGCGTAAGCATCTACTGTATGATCTTTGCTTTTACTGTTGGATTTTCAGGTGGAGATTTTATACTGCATTGTTATATGCTTCAAGCATGGCAGCACTAACAGATGAAAAAATATTCTAGTTTTTGTAATAAATTGTGATACTTGACTCAAAAATGTGTATTTATTTTTACTTATTGAGTGCCCATTTTTTGCCATACACATTATAGACATAATGTAAGTGGGCGGACGCTATTGAATATCCAACTTTCAATCGATAGATTTTCTGCAGAATAGAATCATGGCTGACGTGTTTTTCCTTTTTCGTTCCTTGTAATTATCGGGGTGATTTGGCTCCACAACGTTCAGGTCAAATGTTACGCTAATTGCTTTTCCATTCACTACTTGGTTGTCTTCTTATCGACCGGCCTTTCACCGGATACCAGACTAACTAGGGAACATACCAATGACAGCTCGTCTGACTCTATGACGGTTGGATTCGAACGCCTTCCTCGCCGAGAGATACAAAATTAAAGTCCTAGTCTTAAACAAAATAACTTTATCAATAATTGATACAGTCTGCTAAATTTCAACATAACCAAAACATATATTTTGGTGCAGTGCAATCGCCCAACTCCCCCCCTCCCTTTTTTTTCTTCTTTCAGCCAGGGGTGAAAAGACCATAATCAAAAGTCACAGCAGGGCAGTAGCAAATATCACCTCGTGGAAAAATGCTTACTGGGCTTTTTATAAGGGAAACACATGAAATGTGTCACAGAGTGGCTGATGAAAAATTCATGACAAGGGAGAAGGAAAACAAACAAGAGCTGGATGTGCATGGGCTTCACTGGATTGTAACTGTCCCACTGAGGTTGAGAAATATCTTTGGACTGTTGTCCCAGACAAGGTCGTTATAGTTTTTCATCCAAAGGAATTTATGTTTGTTGATTATATAAGTTTATAGAGTCCTGGCAGCATGGAACCTCTCCGAATACAATGTGTTAGTTTATCATTCTTATATTTCTCCTGCTCAATTTTATTCTTGTTCATCTTTGGAATTGTTTATTTTCAAGCTCTGTACACAAAATTCTGAGCATCTGATGCGCTATGGGTGAAGTCAGGGCCACTGTGTGTTTGGAGGAGAGGCAAGAAGGATTTGGCGCACATGAGGGACAAATTCAAAGTTGTTCTTATTCTCAGAGCTCCTTAAAACCGTATTGCTCAACCCCCTGTGCGACCGAATGCATAATTAATTCTCTCTTGACGGGGGAATTTCCTGAACCAGTTGGCCATTTGAGCCTCAGTCCACATATATGCAAAAATGAAACTGGAACAAAAACACTTGTGAAGGAACACATCAGGAGATCAATTAATATTCGAAAAGTTTAACGACAAAAAAAAGGCTCTTGATAATTATTTTGATATATTTTGTTTTACGACTAATAAAAAAATGTGTGTGCATGTCAGTTTTTTGCTTGTTCTCCATCGTGTCGAAGGACTTAAAATGACCACCGGGCGAGACCAAGATTTCTGAATGCCTTGACAGTTTTGACATTTCTTTGTACTCTGCACAGATTGAAGATATCCGGATGCAGAATGAAGCCCCAAAATGTAACCAAGTCCCACAATAGCTATGGTCTTTTTTTCTCCAATAAATAATAATAAATTAATATAATAAATATAATAATAAATAATAAATTCCATTTTTTTCTCTCCGTCCCCTCAGCTACAGTACAGTACTACAGTACTAACCCTAACCCGATCAACAAACAATCAACCTAACATAAAGATAATAGGAGTTGAAAGAGAGAGTACACTAAACTTGACCCTGATTATTCCATCTCTTGCCAAAAAGCTAATGATGAGCACATAAAGTTTCACAGCAACCCGCCTGAGATGATTAAAGATTAACAGCTCCGTTTCCTTACAAGAGAGAAAAGCAGGCCCACGTCCAGCATCCTGGGATGTGCTTTGCCTCTGAGCACACCCATAGATCTACGCTAATTAGAGCAAAGTCCACTTTTGAGAGAACCATATGCGTCCCCAGTTAAACCCAACATATCTGAAAAAAATAATAATAGGGGGGTTATCACAATGCCTTGAATGGATAACATTAAATTATTAAATGTCATAATCCACCTCACCCTCCTTCCCTCAAAATAGCCGCTTACCCACCAGGCCCCAGATTTTATCAACAGGCATCTTGCGACAGAAGCTGGCGCAACAGGAGTATTTTTGACGCCACAGTCCACGCAACCTCTGGGAGCAATGCCAAGGAGCCGCTTTTCATGTTTTTCAGGTCAGCCACAGACAGCATGGCACCCCCACCCCCCCTATGCCGCCACTTCTGCATTGCACTTAAAACAGAACATGGATGCCTGCAGTGCCTGCACTTGACAACCAATGCTAACAATAAGAATAGCAACGCTGACTGGGCTGCTCATGTTGCATTCGAACGTGACAGGGGTGTTATATATGCTAATGACTTCTATACCTCCTGCTGTTTGAAAGAGAAAAGCGTGGGGGTCACATATGGCAGACTATATACTTTACCAGGAGTGAGTCACTGTATACGTCTCAGTTGGAGGTAATATTCAGTTTCCAGTCGCAACTGATGCTGGGAATCCTCAGGGTGCCAAGTCACAAATGAATTCCAATGTAATCTTCCCTCATTAACCTACACAGTAAAGAGAGAGAAAAAATATATCAGTCAAGATAGGAGACATCATTTCTTTCCACAAGCAGTGATTTTTATCTGCATGTATTTATTGGAATTCATTTGTTATATTGAAAATGATGTACCGTATTTTCCGCACTATAAGGCACACCTAAAAACCTCCAATTTTCTCAGTGCGCCTTATAATCCAGTGCGTCTTATATATGGACCAATATGGATTCGTGGATGAGGACTAACTTATTAAAGTAAGCTTTACGTGTTTATTTTGTGTGTTGCGTGATATTAACGTTTGAGCAACGTTGAGTTATTGATATATATAGCTGGTAAAGAGCGAGAGAGATTCCTAAAAGTGTCGTACGCGGTGACACTGAACTACCCAGACCGGAATTACATGACTGTTTCATCATTTATACTCAGGGAGCTTCCAAAATAACACTTCAGTTTCATAGCAATGAAATATCATAGTTGGGAGGGGGAGAATAAAAGGATACCTACCATATGCTCGCTCAATTCAGCAATAAAATTTTTTGGGGGATTTCAACTGCTGTTAAATATAATGAAAAACCAGAACACCAACAACGAAAGATAATCATCTTATTGGGTCAGAGAGCAATTATTTGGTTGGTGTCAATCTGGTCTGATCAATGTCACATGTCAAAAATTGGGTGTGTGACAATGTTTGGTTCTGAAGTGACGCATGGAGGCTTGTCCTCCTAGCAGACAATGAGGCACACAGTGGGACAGCTCCATGAGCCATGAATAATCCATGAGCTCAGAGGCACCAGGAACAACTCTGGGTATGCGGTGTGAGACTAACTGAAGCAACCTGTCAAACGGGGTCAGGATTGTTTACAAGCACCCGGCACAAGGTGGGAGAATGTACCAAAAAAAAAAAAAAAAAAAAACCAACAATGGTGCAGTTGTGCTTCAGAAATGTTATTTCCCAACTGTATTTGTGGCCATAACTTTGAGAAATCATAATAGCCATTTAAAGATGGAATCCCTGGTGATACATGACAAAAAAGACATTAAGGTACAAGACAAATGCTTTAGTTTTGTGCTAGTCATAATAGGACCGCATATTTTGGAATGTATCTACTCGGGCATTGTGTTTTTTTGTTTTTTTTAACCCCAATTACTTTTCATATTTCCAATGATTTCAATGTTCTGCCTGTCAACCAAAACTAAACTATTTTCAAAATTGATTTTAACTCAACCTTGAATTGGTCAAATTTTTCTCTTGCCAGCTTGTTAAAGTAATTTCATTGGTGCACAAACTTCTTTTTCATGAGCTGCGTTAACTGGCTGCTGAATAAACTTCAATCAGTAAAAACTTTCAGGTAAGGGTGATTTTTTTCCCCAAGCTATTCTTCTTTTGTCACAATGTGTTCTGGTGCAATAATATTCTGTGGGCTGTGAGAGTGCCACTGACAGCTTTTATCCTTAAGCCCTTTGTGGCTCAGTTCTTCAGGCTTACAAGAACCAAAGTGTACTCTCCAGTTTGGGTTTAATTGTAATCTGTGATTTCAAACAAGATCCAGTTACCAGAAAAAGTCTTTGGGCTTATTATTTTCCTTTAGAGTAGTCAAAAGAAAGAAAAATAAAAAATAAATATATAAATAAATAAGTAAATATCTAAATATATATACATGTATATGTATAATTATATATATTTAAAAAAAATACTATATATATAGTTTTTAAAAAATATATATATATATATTTTAATATATATATATATATATTTTTTTTTCCCACAACTGTTTTCAGAAATGTAATATCACTAATTACATGGCTTTAGAACATCCTTCCCGGGAGTCTAAGCTTATACGGGATCAAGCAGAAAAAGCCAAAGCCACAAGAGAGCTTGATCTCAGCCCAACCTCTCCCATACTTGTCTGGGCATTAAACCTGCATCCATTGCTCAAATGCTGTCATGCTCCACTACATTGCAGCTTCTTATAATAACCATCCTCTTTATCTTTGTCTCGTGTTGCTCCCTGCAGACCTCCACAAGGCGCATATGACATGCAATGATATCTTCTTTGTAAAGAAATATACCAGGGTATTGTATCAGGACCCAATTATCAGAGTTAGATGGATGAAAGTGGCTTCACCCATGAGGAGGATGGCGGGAGTTATTTTAACCGCTTTGTTGGCGCTGCAATTGATCGGGAAAAAAAGATAACTCGTGTCACAAAACATGTCAGCAAATGTCGACTTTGACATTTAACAAAAGCATCTTCATTAAAACAAATATCTTTTTTTTTTAAAAATGGTTCTTCAGAGCCATTTTGTGTTGAAGTATTAAAAGATAATAGCCACAAATCTAATTCACTTCTAGCAACATCAAATAAAGCGAGTAATATAAACAACAATCCTGTCCTACAATCCAACAGATTACAAATCAAAGCCTGACTCTGATCTATTTAAACCCAAATTATTCTTAAGCGAATGATGCAGCAATGGGGGAGGATGAAATCATCTCAATACGGGTCCAGCATTTTCCCATGGTAATGAACTTTGTTGCAGCATATCCACTGAGTGTTAAATTGAGAAGCCATTAGGAGCCAAATGGATCATTTTCTAAATCCATTTTACACACAAAATATGAAAAGAGGAAAACCATCTTAAATTGCGATGGAATGATTGCAGACATTCGAACAAGCCTAGGCTTGTTTTTAAATACTGTCATGGCAATACTAAAAATTTGGTCACATGACATCTGCAAGTTGAGCCCTTGGGCACTGTGATGTTATTTTGTTTCTCTTGACAAGTGGAAGCATCTTAATTATGAAGCACCCTTGGGAAACAATCGATTTTTTTTAACACATTCATGGCCTTCTTCCTTGATCCCCAAGAAGAGACAATTGTTTGATGGCAATGAGGAGGTTCTCAATTGCAAGTGGTACAAAGACATGTCATCATGTGGAGGTAGCTGAGAATAAAGCTACCATCATCTCCTGTGAGTCACATCGCAAGTTATGGGTAGGCAGGAAGACCTTAAGAGTTTGAGCTCTAACATTATTAGCATTTTAATGGCATTTTATGTGACTGGAGAGAGCCTAAACCATGTGAAATGACGGAAATCTATTCAATGTTGATAGACAAAGCCTGAGGCCATTCTCGTGTCTTGTCATTCTTTTTTTTTTTAAATGCAAGCACTTTTAATCAACGTTTGGCAGTACTTATTTTTTATCATAATTTTTTTATTATCAAAGTTTGGCAGTACTTTTTTTTCTATAATAAATAACTATGTTTTCCAAAAACAGATTAAAAATTAAATAATTGCTGCGGTGTCATAAAAGTGTCACTGGGTTTGCGGGTAGTTTTAAAAACAACAATTACAAAAGAATCATAAAATCAATTATCATGAATTAATTGTTTGTGAGCTATAACACAGATTATCAATTTGCCTTGAAGCCTAAAGAAAAAACACATTAGTGAATTCATCAGTAAAAAGCAAATGATCTTTAACTTTTCTTGCTAACACAACAATAATGTCCTACGTTGGAATGTTGAGCGATGTAAACAATTGCTGGAGAAATGTTCCTCAGAGTCAAGGATAAATTTGTGAGGGATGTGACAGCAGTCTTTGTGGAAACACCTACAGCTATTATCACTTGAGGACAAAAGAATATTTGACGGGAAAAATCATTGTGTATTGTGCTCAAAACAACATTTTAAAATGCTGACTCATGTTCAAAGTTTTTCTTTGGCGGTATTGGAATTAAACAGCATGCACGGGGATTATTATTGTGTTTAAAATATAACTACTTGTCCTTTCAAAGGCTACATATACACTTTTGTGGCTATTTCCAAATTGTATCAAATTTTTTATTACATTCATTTATTTATTTTTTGCAGTGACAACATTATTAGATTTTTACCATTTAATTTAATGAATTAATTATAATATTCATCTAACTGCAGGTAACATCTGCATTAATCCACAATCGATTCCTCGTGCACATTGATTTAAAATGTAATGTATGCTTTTTGGACCACTTTGCATCCCGTACAATATTTCATTTTGTCTCGATACAAAAAGACAAACATAAAATGGTGATGATAAAGCAAGTGGTACAAATTGTTAGACAGTGAGACATTCTTTCATATTGGATTGTGTTTCTTGGTGCTAACAAGCGTGTAATAGGCTTAGCTCTTCTTGGCAGAAAGAGACTCAAGTCACACTTTAAGGCAATTAAAAGCACCATGCCTGAGCCCGATGGGGATTGACAATACAGCTACTCTCTCATCATCTTACTACGATGGCGGAGACAGGAAATTGTCTCAGCGGCAAGCTCAAAGAAAAAAAAACATGGTCATTGAACACAACTGATTGACCACAATGTGGTAGATGATTTGGAGTAGACACCAAAGGTGAAATTTCAAGTTCAAAGTTTCAAGTTTCAAATTAAAATCTATCCCGCACACATCAACAAGCAGGCCAAGATTACATTTGAATGCAATCACTGCTTGACAAAGTCGGAACAGATGACAAGTGACTGAGAAACAAAAATGGGAGATGCTCCCATGAGATGCCCCGCAGCTTTTTTAAAATGAGAACTTGCCTTGATCGCCTAGCTCTCTTCATCGCTAATCCCATCTTCGTACCTTTATCTACCGTCTTTTGCTCTCACTCGTTTTTTTTTTGCTCTTCTTTATCCTCGCAGATACTCACAAACCCAAACGAATGGTCGCTGAGCGACAGTGGCCTGGTAGGTTAAAAAGAAAAGACAGACGCCTTCAACTTCAGTGTTTTGTTCAGTAGCAGACAGATTTGAAATGACTGTGGCGTGCAGAACTGCTTCTATCGATAGTTGCGTCTAATTGGAAAAAAATGTGGAGGCATGAAGGTCACCTGCATTGTGGATGTCAAGAGTGACAGCTTGTATGTTGTTGTTTTAGTGTTGTGTATGGAATCATGATAAAACTCTTTTAGGGAGATTCTCAAAGCAAGAAAATGATTATTTTTCCGATTTGATCACATGTGCCCTTGCAGTTTCTCTGCAGCATGTTGGTCACGATTTCCACCTGACACGAGTACAGAGGATTGGTGACAACGTTCTGAGATTTGAGCTGTTGCTGGATTCTAACACTTTTCACAATCTTTTTTTTTTACATCACATTTGCCAGTGACAGTGATGCTTCATTAAAGCATGATTTTCTCAGATTTTCAATACTGTGGCATTTGTAAATATATTCAAGGCTATAGTTTAAAAAGATTCTATCTTCAAGAAAATAATCTCAAACCTAGATCCAATCCAAATGATCCCAACACAATTATTGTTACATACCACATGAAACATTTAATTTCCATCAGCTGGCTATAAGGTGAAAGATTTTCACCTTCACATGGTTAAGCCTGTCGGGAATTGTATTTTAACTGCATCGGGCAGATGAGTGCAAAAGATCTCACAAGTGGCTCGTGATCTAATTGCCAGGTGCTCCCGTGGTGACTCACAGGAGTCTTAAACCCAACAACCCTTCCAGTGCAATCAAAAAATCATTGAGATGCTTTCTATTGCTCGGTAAGGACAAAATATTAGTCATAGTTTACTGTATGTCCTTCCTAATATAAACACAATATGCAGTCACAGTTTGCTATCCATATGTGATCAGCATGAGACCCAACACAAGAGCTAAACAGTATAAATAAAGTGTAAGCTGCATAATTGTAACCCCAAAAATGCTGTCACTGATGTGCACAGTGTAGGAAGAAAAAAAAAGAAAGGTCTTGTGTTAGAAAAGCAATAAAGCAACATTGGGCTTGTAGGCAGAACGCTGTCTCGTCATTGCAAATGAGGCCAGCGCTCAGGAGTCGGCGGCCTAAATTGAGGCCAGATTGATGGTCTCTCTTATTGCGGAGAAAAATCAATGCTGGAAGATATAAGATTTAGTGTGAAGTAGTTGAGATAAGTAACCGTGACTGCATCAATTTGTCTGAAGCCATTTTAATTAGGTCTACTAAAATCATGTATTAAATTAGGGTTCCAAACTAGCCATTGAGATTAGCGGTCAATGCTAAAAGTCCTGCAGTTCAGTTTTTTATCCATTCAAATGATTTCATTTAGTGAGAATTGGCAATTTCTGTTATATGGATAAAAATAGTGACAAAAGAAATGAAGTATAAATGATGGGACTGCATCTTTATTCTTTATTTCAGCATGACATTTAGCACAGTTCTATAATTCATAAAGTTGGGGAAGACCACTTTTTTTTCCATGAACTTATCTAAAAAGTTCAACTAGAACATTTACTTCAAAATGTATTTTTTCCTTTTCTGTTTTGAAGGTGTCTTGAACAGATTAATTGGATTTACATGATTTCCTATGGGAAGCATGCTTTAGTTTTTGTATTAATTTTTTTTCTTATTATTTTAACACTGCAGGCAAAAGTCTATGAAGGACAGTCAAAGTCAGCCTACTAATCAATCAACATACTACCGAAAAGGGTATTTTACAAGTAAATAAATAAAAAATCTCCAAAGATTTCCATTAAAAGTCTGTTACCGTTGTTCAAAGTTTGAGTTTAGACCGAGAAGGAAAATTTAATCAACACTGAGCTGGGAGCATATGTTAAGTTTATGGATATTAAGGTTTTATGTAAATGCATTGTGCATCCAAATAAAAAAAATAAAAAAACATCTCATGGTTTTCAAATTAGCAGCCTCTGAAAACATGTTTATGCAAATACTTCAATCTCAGCCTGCATCAACTTATGGACAGCTTTTGTTTTTATCCTTACAACTGAATTTCATTCTATTTCCCAAGTCTATATTTGAATGCAGATTATATCCTCTACCTTAATGCGAGTAAATCAAGGCACCTCTTATCAAATACTGCATACAAGGAGCAATCTGGAGTTTCCCTTTCCAATCATCCACTTATTGCTGTGAAGAGGATAACTATTACAGCTACACTGCAACACAGCCACTGCAGACATTTCTTTCCTCCATTTCAGTATAAAGGCTCTCTAGAGGCCACAGCAATGTATGCTCTTGTAATGAATTCTTTATTCAAGCAACTCTTCTATTCCTTTGCCCAATGAGCTCGAATGGGGGAAAAAATGTATTTGCACATTTGGGACAATGAGACTTTCAAAGGATTGTTGTTTCTCTCAGTCTCAATCATGTAGTTAAATAAATCTGTTGTTTGATGTCATTAAAGATGTTTTTCTGCTCAATATAAGGATTTGCAAAATGTACCTGGTAATATCTTGCAGTGGAGTTTGTAATAATTGGTAAATGGGCACCAAAATATTAGCTGCTGGGCTACAAAATAGTAAAATATACAAACTGAGGCTTGAACATTTTCTGTGCAAGGGAAGCCTGACATCTAGTGGACAATCAAAGAAATTCAGTGACTGCCTTATCTTTTGACATTGCCATTTATTGACCCATCAAATGCAGTGAAGACCGTCCAATGATTGATTACACTTGGCAGAAATTTCAAATCCAACACCTTCTGCTACAGAAATGATCCAATTAATGGATTCCTTATTGAGCCGATGCTACCTTGAGACAGTTGAGCTGGCGTGTGATTGGCTAGAAAGAGTAGTGGACACGCTAAGTTGAGAAAAACCACTATGACTGGACTCTAGGCTGGTCATGGACCCCCTTTAAAAAACACACACATAGGGATTTCTTTATATTCTAAACAAACACACATATCCAGGGAATAAATGAACTAACCTGATATCTTGGGAAGCCAGCACCTCGGTATAATACATGATTTTACATTTGTGGGTGCAGACCTGCAGAGAAGCCAGCACGTCATCCACGTAAGACAGACTGGAGGCCGAGGCGGCTGGGGCGCTGTGAAAGCACCACTGGAGGATGTAGTAACCAGGCCAGCGAGTGATGTGGGAGCCCTGTTTGAACAAAGTGAGGCACATAATCAATATGAAGAGAAAAGAGGATGGTGGTGGATTGTCTTGAGACATGTCCACAAAAAGAACTGTGTTCCATTTACCTGTGCACTCTCCCCCTCCCTGCATGTGAGGGTTTTCTCCACCAGGCTGTAGTCCCGACCCAGTACCCAGTTCTTGTCTAATAGCTGCGGATTGACAGATCCTAAGGATGTAAAAGCGTGTGTGCCGATTGTGTCTTTTTTGGGTGATTGTGGAGCCCTTTTTGAATGGTAGATGTTGAAGAGCACGTCTCCTTTAGATACATCAAAATCCCAAGTGATGACAGAAGATGCTTCCACGATCTCAATCAAAATCTGCATTTAGAACGGATGGGAAGAACAGAGCATATTGATATTCACATGACGTTCTCATTATTTCCAGCAGACGGCGCCCTAAGCTTACAATGAATCTTATTTATCATGTAAATGGGGATGAGCCCAGTTTTATTGATTTATTATTCTTTTTATCAGAGAAAGGAACATTCACTTTTACATTCAGCTTGTGTTTCTTTAGATAAGTGACTTTACCTCATATGGAGCTCCCTTGAAAATACTGGCACTTTTATATATGGATTCTGTCAATAATCCATTGTCTTCCATCTCTAGCTCCTCTCCTGTCCTATACAAAGACTTGGGGACTAAACCTCCATCTGGAATGTCACACTTGAGAGATAAGAAAATAAAAGAGTAAGCTGACAACTCTTAAAAGTAATACAAGTGCAGCTTTATGTATTGAACAAAGCTCACCACGCACTCTCCTCCTAAAAAGTCAGGAATAAACGCTTGGTCAATGTAGTCCACCAAACCTCCTGGACCTTGGTAGTCACTTGCAGCATACACAAGGAACTTCTTACGGGTGTTTTCATTGATCAGAGGGCTGACCTGCAAGTCAGAACATCAACAATATTTATGCAATATTCATATCATAAATAATTTTTAATTTTGATCTTTGGAATGTAATACAATACTTAAGATCAATTAAATTTTCTTATTTAGCATAATTGGGTAATGGCCTCAACCTTAAAAAATATAATAAAAAATAATATATATATATATTACAAATTAAAAAAATATACTAAAAAAAAAATTATTTGTTTGTGTACTGTGACATTCTTTCATTCTATTCCACATTTGACATTCTACAGAGGTTTGGAAAACACCAAATTAAGGCCACCACCATTATCTGTCCATCCAGCAACACACAGCGCTATCATGTGCAATCTTTCTATTACACTGAGTTGTTGACATTTTCCCATTTTGAACAAGAATGGGCAATTATTATACAACGCGGTGACCTTCTCCAAAAGAGCAAAAATATTAGAAGCATCCCTCTTGCATGCCTAGCATTGTGGCTAGTGAATATAGCGGTTTATCCTCACCAGGGTCCAGATGACAGGAAATATCCTGGGTGCTTTCAGCATGAGCAGGCGACCCAGCGTCTCGGGGTAGTTGGCCTCCACAACTTCAATGATCCTCAGTAGAGCCTTTAGTCCAGGTCTCCACAGATGACGCATGTTAAGACCCTCCAGATCCACCAGGCACGTCCAGCACCTGGTGCACATATTTTCACGATTATTCCATTTTTCTAATCGCTATTTTGCGACCACAAGGAAAGAATTCTGGCACCAGATTGGTCGACCAAAGAGTGCCGTGTTTTCCTCACAGCGCCGAAGTCCCTCTTCGTTGATGGCGACGGCCTGGGTCATGAAGGTAAATGTCAGCCGTAAAATCTGTTTACAAAACCGACTGAATGGTGTGTAAATGTGGGCTTAAACCTTTTCACCTGTTGAACCAGCACCTCCTCTGTTAAAGCTCGCATCAAACCTTTTGTGTCCATGTGACCCAATCGCAATATGTAGAGAGGTCGGCCATCTAAACACAAACGCAATAAATAATTCCATCAAAATTCAATTTAAATATATTTTTAAAATGTTTTCTTGAATTGCTGATCTGTGTTTAAGACACGTGAGAACTATGACAGCTGGTTTGCAGACATTAGTTAATAATCTACAAGCTTATCTAGTTGCACAAGGAGTGACCCCTTCTCTAAATATGCAGTAAAAGGTAAATAATTTAAAAAAAAAAGGACTGTGCCTCTGTCATTGTGGTGCCAGCCTCCACTGTAATAATCCTGGAGAAGTTGAGGACGCTGCCATGAGTTCAGTAGGAAATCCACTTGATGTTGCTTCCTCCATGTAAGTGATTGGCACAGAAGCTCTCGAGCTTTGTCAAAGTTAAAATCTGTGGCTATCAGAAAACGAAGAACATGCTGATCCTTTGGACTCTGAAAAGGCAAAAAAAAAAAAAGATTCACCACATGATCACCATAAAATATAAACCTATTGACTTAAGTTAAGGCTGTCATTATCAAATATTTTTTAGAATTGATTATTCCGTCGAATAATAATTTATTTTTCATAAAAGTGTATAAAACATTTTCCCCTATTTATTATTTTTGTTGATTTTCCGTAGAAAAAGCAAACACGCCTTGTTTTGATTAAACACAAAAGATAATTGTTTGTTTTCATGAATAAATAATACAAAAAATAATTAATAGCTGTTGAGAAGTAGACATAAAAGGATTTGGACAATTATAAAATAAAAAAACAATTACTCAGTTGTCGATTAGGTTGATAAATCGATTCATTCTGACAGCGCTAAAAAATACCAGGAAAGTAGCAGATAACTTATTATGTAAACAAAACGGATTGACATGGAAAAGTGACCTTATCTGTTCAGACAAAATTGATATGACCTTGCCCTTGTTGGTTTCCTGGAGCCAGTGCCGCAGTCGAATAAGGCAGCTTTCCTGCAGAGGTGTTAAATCACCAAGGTAACGTCTGATGTAATCAGCATCCAACTTGTCTGCAGGCCAAAACACAGCTTCAACTTAGCACATCGTCCATTGCATGCATTACAGAAAGACTCGGGGCACTTTCAACCTGAATGAAAAATATCATCGACATACTCAATGTGAAATTTTCTGACACTTTCAACAAACGCTCTTTTTCATACAACATTTGCAGTAGAAATGAAGCAAAAAAAATCTGATTTTGGCCTTTGTCATGAGCTACAAAAGGCAAACCAAGAAAGATTTATAATATTAAGGTTGCCACCTACCATCAGCAGAAGTAGTTGCTATTTCTGTGTGGTGGTCCTTGTCATCTTTCACACAATTTCCAGGGTCGACTCCCGAAGGAGACGATGGAGTCCATCGAGGTATAAACGTTATTCCCTCATTTTCCAGCTCTGTCAGGTGATACTGGATAATTTCTTTACCCTATCGAAACATCAATGGAATGGTAAACATCAGCAGAGATTTTTTTTCATCCACACAAATCATTACCAACCTTTTCAATGCTACTAGCATATTGTTTCATTGCAATCTTCTCTGCCATGCTTTCAAAGCCAAAAAAAGATTTGACATCAAGACTAGCTGTCTGCTCAAAACATGTCCATTCCTCATTCTCGGGATGAACCTGTGAAGCAAGAGCAGAATTTAATATAAAACTACAGAAACGAATGTAAGATGAATATTAAATCGCACAAGGTCCAACATTGGAGTGAATGATGACAATACAAATCTGGATTGATTTATGTAATTTAGATTACCGTGTATTTGCAGCACTCAGACGAAATGACCCTGTTGGAAAACGTTTCGTTCAAGACCTCAATGACGAGAGTCCGCTCTCGGCGGTTCAGGGTGTTCTTTTGGATGAAATATAGGTAGTCTATGCCAGCAATCTTGGTAGAGAAAAACAAAGCAAAAAGATATTTCACTCTAATGTGGTGGTTATAAAAAGTCTACACACCCTTGTTCAAATGCCAGGTTTTTGTGATACCACAAAATAAAAATGACCACGATTAATTACTTAAAAAAAAATCTTCCATTAGTGTGACCTACAAACTCAAATGAAAAAAAATTATAATAAATTAGTTTGTAAAAGCAAACCCGTTTGAGGAGTCGAGGTGCATCAATGTCAATAGTGCAGCGCCTCTCGATCACCACTATGGAGCCATCCTGGCTTTGGCTCTCGTTGATTATCTCACTGTCTACGAACACTGGGATCAATGCACATTTAGGGAATCTCTTGTTGTAAGCCTGACAAAGAGAAGTCAAAGTAGCCAGAGTTAATTAAGGAGTATAATTTACTGCCGTACCGACAAATCAGCAGCAGTCAACAAACAGAAGATCATTTCAAGGGTCTACAAATTTTTCAAAAGCAAAATGGGCTCATCATAATAACATTCAGGCAAGTTATAAAAAAAAAAAGTGTAATTAGGACAGTTGGTAGGAATACTGACTGCCAAAGGCAAGCTGAAAGGAGGTCTAGTGAAAAATCTTGAGTAAATAAAAGAGTCTGAAGGGAGAGACGATTTATTTGTTCTCAAAGGAGTTGGAGATTCTACAAGAAAGTATTATTTTATTATCCCTTAGACGTAGGAGATTGACTTGAAGAGAAGATTCCCACGGAGTCAAACAAAGTGTCTGTGAATGTTTACTCGCACGATGTATTGAAAACGTCTCAGCTGGTGTCTGCGGTGCAAAGTGTCATGGTGATTGCGTAAGCTCGGTTTAATGGATAACGTCGTTAGGGAAAAGCGAAAAGAGGCTGGGAGGAAAAAAAAAAAAAGCTCTAATATAAATAGATACATTTAGTTTACATAATATGTAAAACTGCTATGCTGCATCAATACCACATTCAATCAAGTTAATCATTTCAAATTTGAGCTGCGTGTGCCAAAGTGCTGCCACATTGGCACCACCAAGCTGTCAGCTGCTCAGTTACATAACCATCTGTAAAGTATAAAAAAAATCAAATAAAATAAATAAATTAAATAAATTAAATAAATTAAATAAATAGATAAAGGTCTACTGGCTACAACAAAAAATAAACCTGCAGTAAAATGACATTTTTTTGCATGACAATTATCTTCTTGCAGGAATAATATTAATAATAAAATTAAAAAAACAAAAAACACTTACGGCTATTATCAACTCAAATGGATGTTTGTAGACCCGGACAGGCGACTGATATTCTCGCACCATGGTTGCAGTTCAGTCAGTCAGTCCCTGAATAAAATCAACGACAATCACATGACTCACTGCCATGTTTTTATAACATCTGATTTAAAAAGTTTCTATAAAGCCGACACAATATTTGAAAGAGTAAAGTATGACTTACAGAAATGGGATGTTGATCCACACGTTTCAGATGTGTCGAGTTAGAGATCCATTTGAATGCCGTCCACAATCAGCTGGCAGATGAAATATTTTTTACCTCATTGGGTGTTGTAAAACTGAAAGCACCGTGACCAGCTGGTGACTGTGAACTCCGCCTCTTTCGAGCCAACAGGAAACCATAAATCCGTGTCGGATTTAATATCTCTGGTGGAAGAGGACAGATAGGTTGTTAAGGAAATGTAAGTGGACATAATTGGGGGAAAATAAAATAAAAATGTAAAATAATTGAGTTGTATTTCTATATATACATGCACTCACTATTATTTTATTATTTATGAGCTTATTGAAAATACAATAATCATTTCAAGATGAACCTCAAAGTGAAGTGGACCTCTTCAAAATTGTCCTTTTTTTTTTTTTTTTTGTGCTCGGCTTGCTCTAACAAGGGCCTGAATGGCCAAAATCACGAGGACGTCCACTTCTATGCCTTTCTAATTTCTCTGGCTCTTTGTTGGCTGACTAACCCTCTGGGAACATTCTGTTCAAGTCTTGCAAGAGCAAGAGACCTTTGAGAAATTCCAAAATGTTTTCCTATCATGATGGCAAGAAGAGGAACTATTGCAATTCATCACGGTAAATTCAAGGGGCACTTTGTTTGGAATTATACTATTGCATTTAAATAAATACAGATATGTATCTGACAATAAAGAACAATAAAAGGGGGAAATACAGACTTTGACATATTCAAAGTAAACAATAAATTTGATCAAGGCGTGACATAAATTAGATTACATTTTACGGAGCGTATTAGCAAATTACTCAAACATAAAGACTAGTTTTCAAAAAAATATATATATTACCGTGTTGCAGCTTGCAAGTCGACGCTTGCAGACTTTGAGCGTTAAAGTTCAGCTGACAGCAACGACGCACTTCCTGGAAGGCAACCGGATGTCACATTGATATCTAAATAGTTTTTTTTTTCATTATATCCGCCGTCAAAATACAGAAATCGATCGTTATGCGTAAACAATGTGTGACGTAAAGTGTTTCATTAGAACGTTTCACCAACTCAAAGCCAGCTTGTTGACGTCATCGGCGTCAAATGACGTCATTGCTCAAGGGTTACAATTTGTGAATATCATATGGATTGTATTTTCTTTTTGGGATGCTATTAGGTATTTTGTAAGTTGTTAACCTGTTTTTCTTGGTCAATTTTTAATTAACAATATTAGCCAAGTTAGGTTTTCCCTAGTTCCACATTTATGCACAATACACATAATTAATACATAACATTATATTAATAATTTTAATAAAATCAAGTCGCACATTTTTAACAATCATGATATTGCATTCACATTCACATTCAGCTCGGATGTGAACTATGGCTCGTTTTATTTCCCATGATAACAGAATACAGGAACTAATCACACTGAAATTGCTTTGGAAAATGTCAACTGCCACTTCCCCGGTTGCCTAGCTCATTACTTAATTTTGACTTAATTATCACCTGTAATTACTCTAAATGTCTTTTGAGAGGCATTATGTTTCCTCCTGTCCTTTTTGTTTTCTTGCACATCTTTTATAGAACTCTTCCAATAATCATCACAGACAGAAAATACTAAACTTTACAGGATTTGAAGTAAACACCTCCCAATTTGAGAGCTACAGTTTTTGTTTTACACAACGTAAAATTAAAATGCAATCAACATCAAATGAAATTGAAAAATTATCTGCAAAACCAATGAAATATTGTAGTTCATCATCTATCCGCTTGAGGGCCCCAGTCAATTATGATAATGACCTGAATGTGATTTACATGCAGAAGCGCGTCAAGCCAAGTCAGTAAGTAATTCAACGTCAAACTCTGATTCACATCAACCTCACAAGATATATAACTGTCATGTTTGTGGCCTGGGGCCATCACCTTTTTTCTCAGTAAGAGGGAGGCAATACAGCAATGTCAGATTAGCATTTATATCCAAAGCATGTGCCCTACTTTATTCCCTGAGCTGCAGCACCAATAAATAAATAGCACTCATATCCATCTACCTGAGAGATTTAACACTGAGATGGCTCCAGTTTGTCAACATAATAAAATAATGATGAAATGTTAAATTATTATTACGAAAGGCAAGGATCAAAAGAGTATATGTTGCTATTAAGAAGTGGTTTCAGTTCAAATTGAATGAATGTGCTACAACATATATCTAAATGTCATGTTCATTTTCAAAAATACGGAGAATAATTTACAAGCCAATTTAACACAAACGTCATAAGACCTTAACGCCTGTCGTGCTGCATGAAGAACACATTTATTTTTGTCATACTTTCATCCAACACACTTCATGAAATACAAGCCATGCGCCCCTGTAATGTCTCCCATCAAACAATGTCAGCATGACCTGCCCCCTACGGAATCAAATCAAAATCCAGAAGACAGATGAGATTTATGAAAATCCCTCGCCTCACATTTCCAGAAGAAAAAGACTTGTGCATACGAAATCAAAGACACTCCGATCTAAAGAGGAAAAAAGAAACCCTAAATTTAGCTCTATGGATAAAAAAAAAAATTCTACACAGGAATAATTACAATTGAGTGCAATATATTTCCCCTTTGGATTAAAGAGGCTTCGGGGAATACAAACCTGAAGTAGTTAAAATAGAAATGTCTGTACTTCTTTAGTGAAGCGGGAGAATTATACGGTGGTGAGTGCAAAACGGTGTCAAGTGAAAGCGCTGCTCATTAGAAAATATAATCCCTTACAACTCTTATTTAACTGCTGCTTCAATATTTCCATTGACAGTTTCTCATTGTACCAATAAAAGTAGACAATCACACTGGAAAATACTTTAGATCAAGGTTACCACACAAGTGCTGATGCAAGCGGATAGTTGTGGACGGAAGACCTCAAGGACTTCAAATACTCGAAGAAATTTGGAAGAAGAAAAAAAAATCTCTACATACTGAGGTGAAGGTTTTTTTTTCCCCCTGAAAAAATATGATGTCACAACATGGCATGAGTTAATTTGAGTCTTGGGGAAAACAATTTTTTTTAAGTGCACTTAAAGCACTCCTTCCAAAATTACAATCCCCAAATTGCCACCATGAGGATGTTTTTTTTTTTGTCATGCGACAAACTGGACAATTGTCAAAGAAAGAATCTAAATAAATGATTTAATTTGTACCACACAAAGCAGCAGGGCAGCCATGGAGAACAAAAACAAAAAAAGGCTGTTAAGCATCCCTGCTCCATCTAGTCGGAAAAAAAAAGCTTAATTAAAAAGTCTGCCTTTCCAAAGATAATGCCCAATTTGGAGGCTTTCATTTCAGAATGTATTTCATTTCTTTTCCTTTTACATAAACCTCTTCAAACACGCTGGCGCCCTAATTGAGCAATTAGATGATTAGAATTGCAAGCTGTGTTTTGATATGCGCCAATAATATAATATTTTTCAACCTAATAGTGAGTGTCAATCAAAACGAAACATTATTATTGTAAGTTTTGTACATTTTGTCAGATTGCAACTCCACCCAGCTGTCACGTCAAATTGCTTACATGACATTTAGACAACCCGGCAAAGTCTGCCGACAGATGTGATCGGTGCAGATGGAGACATCAAACCGACTCGAATGAGACCAATTAAAGCGATTACACGGGAGATTACGTGAAAGTGATGCGTCACTCTTCACGTGTTTTTGCCGCGTCATCGAATTAACTTGCGTGAAATAGTTTTGTCGGAATGAATTAAAATTCAAGAATAAAGTCGAGGTGATCAAGAGATTAATAATGACTCTAGGGATGGTATAATCAAAAGAGTTCACATCTTATATTTATTTTGGAGATCAAAAATGACTGATTTTTTTTTTCCTATCCAATGATGCCTAATCAATTGCGGAATCTGCAATCTTGGGATTTGATTAGTCATGTGTTACATCTTTTATTAAACATTTCTGCAAGATGGAAATGTACACACAAGTGTGCATCAGAAGGATTTAAATAAGATCTGAATGATTTCGCACACAGATGTGCGTTTTGGCAAAAGTCCATTTGTAATTTTCAAAACATTGTAAATGGCAAGAGAGTGAATTCAAGAAAGTCACGACATGTTCTGCAGCCACATTCGGCCTCCGTCTGACTCATCTGCAGGCGTTTCACCTCCAGCATTGATCTAGAGGTTAAATAACACATGAGAAGTTGCACCTTGTTGTTTCCAAGCACGGCAGCATATTCTCATCCCTGCGAGAACTTTGACATCAAATGTTTTGACAACCCTGAACTGCAAAAACATGTTTTTTTTCTGCCATTTGAACGTGATGAACTTTGTAGTCCACGGATTGATGTTTGCGCAAGGATCACTTTAAAGTTAAAGCCCGGATGCATCCCGTCATATAGCTAATTCTTTGCTGTCATCTCCGTTCCTATTTCCGACCAAACTCCTGACGTCTGATTCATCCGCTTGTCTGCATCCTCTTTTCAGTCAATCCATTGGTTTCATCCGAACGACAGACAGTTTTATCTCCCACGTGGAAAATTCTTTTCACACTCAATCACCTCAATGACAACTTGACAGTCCACTCAGACTAAAGGGTCAGCGGGTGCAGATGAAATGTCTATCAAGCGTTTCGCTATCCTTTTCTCCTCCTCTCATCGCTACGGCATGGTGTCGTCAGCTTCTTTATTTGTCAAGGCTGATTATTCGGTGACCCCGAAAGAGTCATAAGCCACAGATGAGCAGGGCCTTCCTTGTCAAAATGGTGTCAGACTGTGTTTTCTGGGTCTGCTATCATCCGATTTAATGCAAAATATTATTTCATGTTAAAATACTTAAATAATTTCAGAATCGATTAGACTATCGATTATTCCGTCGATTAATCGGATACAATTTTTCCCTGGTTATTAATCATTTAGTTTTATTTAGTGATTATAAAAACGTACAAAACTATAAACAAATGTTTGACCCTGAAGATGAAAAAATAGATTTATTTCTCTCTCAAACCTGCACACAATTCAAGAGTAATGTCAAAATGTAATGTCACCAGCTTCCATTTACCGGTAGCAGCAATCAAGATAAAATTTAAGAGCTCTGGCAACAATTTTGTTCTTTCAAAAAGAAAATAATGCTTTATTATGTTCATAATATGTTCATGGTGGTTGGTCTATTATGTCTATGGTCGAATGAGGTATGTAATCAAAATGGTGTGAAAATTAGCAGCATTTAACTGCCATAATAATTTACCATATTATTGTGCTTCTTTTTGTTTTGTTTTCTTACCTATTCCATTTTCTTCGGCTTTTAAAAGTGACGAGTCTAAATCTCAAACACATTTGCGACCTGTACCTTAAATAATCAATGTCAAAAAGTAGCACACTTAACAACGTTTGACAACACATGTCAAAATGATTCGATTTTGCACACAGATGAAAGGAACAACACTGCTTGAAAGAAATTATGCTTTAGGGAAAAAGATCACAGTAGGAGGCTTTGCAGTTCTCCACTAGTGAACATACTGTACTGATCATTATTAGCCAACTGACAGGGTTGGTGAAAGCTCGAGGAAAGCTCGCTTGGGGTCTTAAAGTGTTGTGATGAGCCATCCGTGACAAATGCAAAATTGTGCCTCTGGTTCTGGATACCCACGGACAATCACGATTAAGCAACTAGGAGCATTTTGTTCTTTTTTAAAGGTGCTTTTCCATTGCAAGGCTGTGCCAAAGCAATTTTGGACTAGCAGCACCTTCATGCTAGCTTAGAAGAACTGTTCTTTTTACGCGGGCAAGTAATCAATGCCAACCTCGGGGTGACTACCGTTGAGCAGGCTGCCGATTCCAATGGGAAATTTGACAGGTTAGCATGAACGGGTTGAATAGCCTGCTGAATAAGCCACTGCCTCAAGGCTGCTATATTGTCATACCTCAAGTGCTTTGAGGCAAAAAAATGAAACTGAATGAGAAAGCTTAACCTCAACTGTCACTTGGTGAAGACAATCAATAATTCAATAAAATGACCCCATACAATTTTATAAGGTAGAAATACAAAAATATACCGTATTTTCCGCACTATAAGGCGCACTGGATTATAAGGCGCACCTTCAATGAATGGCCTGTTTTAAAACTTTGTCCATATATAAGGCGCACCGGATTATAAGGCGCGCTTTTGAGAAAATTTGAGTTTTTTAGGTGCGCCTTATAGTGCGGAAAATACGGTCTATAAAAAATACATTGATCACCAATAATACTGGTAATTTCATTCTGTTGAAATATTTTCTTCACTGTCAAAGTGCTTCACGCTTACGACGATTGCTAATTTGAAATTTTACAATAAATTACTCTTAAATGTATACTCAGTGCAATGGGGGTGTGTAAAACAGATGGATAAAATCGCTTCAGTGACTATGCAAATCCTGACAGTTTGCATTAATGGTGTAATTTCCAGCAAGATATCCGTGAAGCAGCTTTTAACACCATCTGGGCCGACAGACGCGGCGGCGACGTTACAATTCTGAGGCGTTATCGCGTGTCGATTAATGAATATGACAGAATGAGATGAAGTGAAATGCCAACATTAACCCTTGGTGATTCAATATTTACTCGCCGCCTTCACACCCCACCTGTGATGCCCCCGGTTGTTTTTAAATGAGACTAGCCTTATCACACACGCGCAGAACACTCCGCAAATGGAGCGGAACGTGTTACCTCGGGTCTTTTCTTTGCATCTCGGTATTTGCATGAAGGGGCAATCTCAACCAGGAGTTAACCACAGGGATCAATCGTTGAAAATGAAAATTACCACTGTGGAGGAAAAGGTATATTTAAGATTACATGAGAAAGTTGCAAAGCAATTAACATTAGTGGTATTTTCAATTATTTTGGTATAGACTTGATAACTAAAGTCCTGTTGACCTTAATGATGGAAAATATTTCGCACATACCTGTAATCTGTGTGGATTTTTTTCAGGCACCAAAGACTCCTGCCGATCTTGAAAAGGTCACGTCTGTCTGTTGGCACATATGTTACATGTTAAGCGTGACCTCAGAATAGATTTGCAAATGAGGTGCCGACCTGTGCACTTTGCATACTTTACCTTTTCTCCAATGCTTTCATGGCTGTGGGGATGAAATGAGAAAATAATCTGATGGTATTTCAATACACCATTTTGTTGTTTTGTGTATTTATTAAATAATTATGTACAAATACAAGACATGGAAAATAGTACATCTTAACATGGTGTAAATGGCTTTGGGTGCATCTTATACAAATATACACTTTGATCACTGAAAGGTTTGGAAACAATATCAAGACACTCACATTGAAGATTTTCAAGCATGATGTCTTTTTTTTTTTTTTTACTTGCATGGAAATTCATTTGTAAGCTCACAGACATTTACGATCAATAACTTTCATATGGTCCTAAAGCACACACGTAAACCTTTCGACTGAGACTCAAAGCCTGACAAATATAAAGTACAATCATGCAAGTCCCTGAGTTTTTTTTTTCTTCTCCATCCAGATTGTAAAGGATTTTTTTTCACGGTGCCTCATGTCAAAACGTTTGAGCAAGACCACAAGTTAACCAGTTGGAGAGAATCTCCTGGGATAACAGAAGCAGGTGTTGCCAGTCACAAACAGTCTCTACACAAGGCCACCTGGCCATCTCGATAGTCTCTGCAGGGACAAAGGCGTTGGTATTTGATGCTGGCACCTGCACAGCTGAACAGCAGCGGGTCTTGCTGCAGGCTACATTCTGCATGTTCTGCTGAGAAGGCGGGAAAGAGGTGATTCATCTCCGACTCCAGTCCTGCACATTGGAAGTCCAGCCTTGAAGACAAAAGGTAGAGGACACAGTGTATTTGAGGAAAATGGAATTATTTTTTTTTTCAATCTGATGGAAAATCTAAAGGTTGTACGACAATGTTTTTGATGTGGTTTATGAAGACAGATGGAAAAACGTCCAATGAGGAAAATACAATGTTGTCGTTTATCAGGTGCAAGGTTATACGCAATAAAAAAGACTGGAAATAACTAAGAATAGATTTGAAAAAGGAAATAAAAAAAAGATTGCTTTGACAAAAAGCACAATTGACTGAAACTACATTTTACATTTATAAAGCGAGCTATAATTATTGTGAAACTGTCCTTTGTCAGTTATTTCATTCACGCTAGATTTAAATGCATTTATTTTGGAATTTGAAGGTTGAATCGTCATTTGTAAATTATAGTTAATCACACAATGCGGTGAGACCTTTTTTTTTTTTATTTTAAATCTTGCACTTGAAAAATGCTCCATTCATAAAAAAATCGATAAAAGCTAAACTGAAAGAGCAATTTTTCAAAAACAAAAAAAAGAATTAAAAAATAATTATAATTAAACAGAAAAAAAATCAAAACAATTATAGTGTCCTTTCTGCTGCAATGCTGCAACATTCTTGATTTTAGATCATATTTTTCTGCAAAACATAGTATCGAGTAAAAATCCACACATCTTACGCATTAAAGGCTTCCTTAATGTTGATGAAGCGATACAAGGCAGGTTCACAGATTAAGCCCGCATCCTGGCAGGCCTTCACACACGACTCCCCCTGCAACGAAGCCAAGAGCTGCAGGGCACCCAGGGGGGGCCAGGATGTGTAGGAGGTGACGTTGGACGCCCAAGTTAGGACGCTGGAGTTGGGCAGCAACATGAAAGGAGCCAGCGGGCTACCTTGCCATATCCTCGAAGCGTTTACTGGAGGAAACGAAGCTTCAGGAGAGCAAAAATCCTACAGGTGCATATCAAATAACTCTGATCAGCCGTTACAGCGCCAACACATTGACCTGCCGGTGAAAATAAATTCCACGACTGAGTGATTACAATTTGCATATTCAAATGAGCAGGTTGAATAGCATCTGGGCAACCCATAGGAGAAATAACAAAACGACCATGACAATACAAAAGGTGCTTGATATAACTGACAATTGCTTGTCAAATTTTCCTATGTGGTTATTCCAGCCAACAACAAATGAGAATTAAAGATGAATCATGCTCCTTTGAGAGCCGGGATTAGATTCCCTCCTTCCAGCTCCAGCTATTCATAAGACTCAGGTAATAACATTTCTCTGACATGTCCCTCTGGCCTCAAGAGCCGTTTATTAAAGCGTCTCCTGCACCTCCAGGTAATAACTAGTCTTCCAATCTTGCTCTACCTTCCTTAAAACAAAAATGGGTAGAATTTTTTTTTTTTAATTTAAACTACTAACATGTAGGAATGTTGAGGAAATTGTCCAATCCATTGCTTCAATGCAAAATTAAATAGTATCCAATGTGAAATTATTTTTTTAAATAGCCATTCATTTAATCAGACACGAAAAAAACCTGAGTTGACTGAATGATCAGGAATTAGAAATTAGGAATTACAAGAATAGAAGTTCGAAAATGTCATGCAATTTTGAGATAAAATGCTAATTTGTCTTTATTTAAAATCCATTGCTTCAATGGAAAAATAAAATTGTATCCAATTTAAATATTTTCTTTTAAATAGCCATTTATTTAATCAGATACAAAAAAAGAGTGTTGACTGAATAATCAGCAATTAGACATTAGGAATTCCAAGAATAGAAGTTTGAAAATGTCATGCAATTTTGAGATAAAATGCTATCGTGTCTCTTTTGGAAAAATATCCAAAGAGGGCGTCGACTTTTGTGGACAGTCATTTTCTATTTTTTTGCATTTTGCGTATCTGGACCCACCTGGTTCTGAATATAGGCATGGACTCTTTCCAGCATGCCCTCACAAGTGTACTCGTACGGCAAAAATGGCTCCACCTGCAAACACAGATGAAAGAACACTTGTTTTTCTACACAACTAAGCCAATGTAATTACTGTCACCGAGCAAGGTAGTTAATCAACACTGACATATTCATTAGCGTAATTGTGAAAGGCTTATATCGTTCCATGCGCTTCACATTAAAATCAATGACCTAATACATCACGGGGGGACAGCGTTGAAAATTGATTTCATTATTTTAGTGATGACTTCATCAATATGTCAAAAACATAGATTAAAGTGATGGGGGTCCTGAGTCATTCTGGGTCTGGCTTCGGATATTTGGAAATTGAACAGGATCAATAGTTTGGCCTTTTTCCTTTTTAATTACTTTTTGTCATGCTCACACCAGCTCAGAAGTGAAAGTGTGTTGAAAAGTCCCCCAAAATATTGTAAAATAAAAATTATAGTTGGGGTGGCTCCAGTTATCCTATTAGAACACAGTTTGATTTAAATCGCTCTCATGGTGGCTTAAGCATCGAATCAGGCAAAAAAAACATTGGTAATGAGAATGTCTATAAATACAGAAAATAAATGAAATAAAAACAAAAAAAAATATCACAACTGGCATTTAAATGAGTGCCGCAAAGTGTTGGATATAATTGCTATGTGCCTACGAAAGTTCTTGACTCAAATTAATTATAGCAGTAAACATTTTTTTCAAAATAGCACAACTTTAATCGGAATTGAATGAATGTTTACTAGAAATCACTGAAGTTGTTACGATCACACTCTGTAGGTCACTGACAAAGTTTTCAATTAAATTATAAAAAAATATTTGAGTCACATTGGGGACAAACTCACAACCTTCAGCTATGTGTTGATAACAAGTACAAACATCTTATTATGCAAACTCATTATATCTTGCAGCTCATAACTTCGTATAGCGACATGATTTATTGGGGTTGCTGTTGCGGTGACTTTTATCGAGTTGGTTTAATGAAGTCCAAGCAGTTATTTGGTTGTCCAGCCCTTTGACCTGTTGTTATGGTACTCTCAAAGGCTTTAGTCGCAGCAATTAGGCGATGGAGCTGGTGAAGCAATTACGCAGTTAGCCTGATATTTCCCGTGGGAGTTCGTAGAGACAACGGCTCAACTTGGGTCAACGAGTTTGTTATTTTCGGATTTTTTGTGAAAGGGAGAAGAAAATATTTTGCACGCCCTGAACTCTTTGCTGCAACTATAAATTGTATCATATCTGTGTTGTAAGTCGTTGGAAACGCTCTGACAAATTAGAGCACCGCTGCCACCTACTGTGGTGGATGTGCAATTACACTTTATTCTACTAGGGGAAAACAAATCTTTCTAACTGAACTCCAGACTGATGTATTATAATTTTCATGTAGAAATGCTGTCAAGCAATCAGCCATGGCAAGATGGCAGCCAGCAAAACATTTTTTTTAAATATTTTCTTATGACGCAATGAAGAGCTTCAAAGCTTCAAAGTAGGTCAAACATGAAGAAGTGAATCAATTTATCATTTTCTCAAGATATAAGTGCGATTAGTACAGTCGAAGATAATAATACGTGAGGGTCACAGATGGGTGGCAAACGTACGTTACTCTTTACGATGTCACGGATGGCTGCGTCGAACTCTTCGGAGTTATTAAAGTCCACTGTAATGACGTGTGGCTTGCCGATGTACTGCTCTGCATAGGGATGCTGAGAAGACACCTGAAAGAAGGACAGCGGTCTATCAATGATCAAACAGTACAAAAAATAAAAATAAAATAAAAATAATTACCTCGCTGTACATCTATAATGTGTTTTGTTAAAAGAAAAAAACTGTGTTTCATGTTTAGAGCCGAGAGCATGAAGGTGTGCATACCTCCCTGGAGGTGGGCTTCCCTCTGAAGAACTCATGGTTGAGAGAACTATGAGGAGGGCTAAACTTGGGCTGCAGAAAGATGCAGCCATTGGCGATGGCTTCCAAAGGAGCGGGACCTTCATATGGGAAGCCGAATCCAATGAACAGCTTTTAAGGGGAAATGAATAGCAGAGAGAGAGAGAGAGAGAGAAAAAGATGAGTCAGGAAGCCATAAACAATGCATTAACTTGATTTTCATTTCAAAGTTTCACCTTAGCCTTCCGAAGGAGCTGCTGCAGTTCCTGCTGAGGGAGAAGGCCGTGGTTCTTCACAAAGGCGGGCACCTCTGGGGGACGCTGTGTTTCATAGTACACCGTCCCATGGATCTCCATATGGCGACGCAGGATGGACAGGAATGTTTCCTTACCCTTTTGAGTCATAAGATGTATGACTTCATTTATTTATTCCATTTATTTCTAATTCATCCATACTTATATGTATGCTACTTTGTGACACAGTCTGTTCCTGCAAACCTGAAAATATTTTCTTGTAGAGAAGAATTAACATTAAGTGATTCATTCATTAAATAGTGTGTCCAAATACTTTTATCTCCAACGCTTTGTACTTTGCCTCTCTGCTGCGGGAAGTTAAACTCTCCCAACAGGATTACAGATCAAAATCTTAAAGTCGAGCCAAATACCCAAAAGGTGTGCTTGAGAGCTTTGATGGATTGCGCGAGTTAAATCGAAGTTCAATTGACGTAGATAATTGTCGAGCTATGCGGACAAGAATGACTAAAATGCATTCTGAGTTGAAGTGATTCTGAAGAAAGTTATGAATGATTTACTCAAGCTGTGTCTTCAAGTTATATATCATTTATAAATGTCATATTAATGTAACTCCACACTTTTTAGAAAGACTGAGAAAATATATGAGGGAGGGGCGCACTTGAGGCAATGTCTCCCAGTTTTTAGTCAGCAAAGGCATCTATTTTACATTGGAAAAATCTCACAGCACACCAAACAAAAAAGTCACAAAGGGGATGAATAATAAATGAGAGAGAATTACAGAGCATTAATTCATGTTGATTTAAAGAGGTGTCTTAAGCTTCGTTTACTTACGTGAAGCTACGAGCGTCGGTGGTCATGACACAAGTGAGGAAGAAAAAAAAAAGGTCATTAGTGAGAAGAAAGACAAATTGCCCTTTGGAATTTTAACTTTCAAACTGTGAGGAAAAAAAAAAGAGCTGCGGTGGAACAAAGAGGATTCTGGAGAGAATGCGGCTTACTTCAAAAGAACTTTCAAAGAAGTGACTCCGACATAAATGAATTAAATATTCTTGCAGTTTCAGAGTTTTATGTCACGTTCCAGGCGGAACAACTAGCAAAACTTCTCATCAAAAAATGACTTAGAAATGATATGACTATTAGAACAATGTTTTTTTTACCTTCCACATGCTGACCTCTTTGCCATAGACGACAGCCATGTTGTTCACTTTGCTTTTCTGGATGTTCAGTCTTGCAGTATCATTTAGTTCCTCCGCCACAAAACCCATAAAAGAATTATCTGGGGTGTGAGCTGTAACAGGAGAAACGACACAATTTAGGCTGGAGCACAAAAATAATATTCATGGATGATTGTATAGTTCTGAAATTACAAGCCAGTAAAAATATATATTTTTTAATTTTAAAGTGGAGATTGAAAAATGCTTGCAATATATAAATGTTATTAAAAATAAAGCCAATTTTAATATTTTACTAAGAAAGTCCTTTGTGAATGCCTTCACGGGCCAAATCTGACCCCCGGGCCTCGGGTTTGACACCTATCTATCATGACACTAATAAGCAGGCGTAACTAGCAAACAGAGTGAAGATAAAAACTGAATAGAATCCTTAATGAACACTTAATCGACTGATTGATTATTATGCTCGTTCCCGTCGGTAAAACAGATTTTAATTTTGTTTTGGCATGCGTGTGCATGAGTCAGTGCGACGGGGAACTGCTGGCCACAGTTGGCGGCTTGACGCATAGGCGCAGAGGCAGCTGTTCTGTGGACGCCCTCCAGCTCAGCTCGAAGCACAGCAACAACTTGCACTGCAGATGTGCACACCTTGAAGTATTTGTGGATGAGTGTGAGTAATCCATATCACATTAAGATATCCACATACGGAACATGGTCATGTACTGTTGGCTGTTAAGGTTCCAGTAGCCCCAGTTGGTTCTGTAACCATGCAGAGTGGCGTATTCCTCGTGGTTGTAAGCCGGCTCCGTGCCAAAAGTGTCAATCACACGGATGTGGCACCTAGAAAATATGAAGTGGAGTTATAATAAGAATTTCTGATGCTTGATAAATTGATGACTAAAAATAAATGCTGTCATACTTATGTTTTTTTTTCCATCAGTACAACTCAAAACAGGAAATGCTTCAGTATTTTGATTTGTGTGAGACATTTGGAGCAATGAGGTCGGTAATTAAAGTAGTAACCACTTTGTTGACTTAATTACAGATTTGTTTTTATTTCGAGGTTAATTGTAGACAAGTTGCACTCTTAATTGAATATATTTATTTCTGAAAAACAGAAATGGGCAAGAAAGCCTTTACAATTTTTGCTTCATCGGATTTTTAAAATTTTATTTTTAAAATCAAAAATTGATAATATTGTAAGAACGCTTACCACAGCAATTTTTATGGATAGCTTGGATCAATGAAAGTCATTCTAATATGATTGACAAAAGCATTAAAAAAAAAGCTGTGTTGCCATAGTAACCAGGTACAATAGCAGTCCATCCACCAGAAAATGAGTCATTTCATAATGCTTATTATATTGAAAAGCATAAGCCTTGTACCGAACTGCCTTTTGACTGCTCACATAAAGAAAGAGAAAAAAACAGTATTTTCCGAAGCATTTTCAATTACAGCGTTTGACCCTTAAAAGCCACTATTTTGAAGTACTGAAATCTAATTAAGGGTGCACCTTCATTTTAAATGGGCTATAAGAGCCAGCGAGATCAGCAGTAAACACAAAATGATCACACAGGGAAGCCTAAAATCAATTGATGTAATCCAATTTAAAAAGATTTATCAGCGCACTGCCCACAGCCATAATCAGTATTGGGCCTCGAGAGAGAATGTAACTTACAGTAGTAATTAACAAATACTATCTCACTCTCAGTGTGACATTTTAGATTGCTCGTATTTTCATTTTTTTCCATTTCACCCAAAAATATTTTAGATTATTATTTTCAATTTAGATTTGCATCTGGCTCATAATGAGCAAGAAATTAATCCCACAGTGTGATCAATAAGCAACATAAATTTACCCAGTATGGTAAATTTTAATAATCAACACAGGTAGGAAGGGGAAAACACGAACTTGTGCTTTTTTAGTGACAGCCCCATATGCTGCTTCATCTGCTGGAGGCCGTGGTAGTCTGTGTAGATGAGGTCAAAGGGCAGAGGGCCTGTCAGAGGGCAGCTTCCTCTCCCTGGAGGGACTCCCAAAAGCCTGCACACAGGATATCAATATTGAAGTTGATTGTGTTGTCTTATTATACATGCTCTTTTTTTTTTTTGACTTTGAAGGAAAGTGTGTGTATGAGTATGAAATCATCCTGGGTGATGTATAGATACAGACACAGGCAGTGTGTTCAAAGAGTAAAATAAAAAAGACCTCAATTGCTTTGTGAAGCATGTCAGTACTCTCAGGAAGATGATAGTGAAGCTATTGAAGCGTACAAACACAGCGAGCAAGTCTCGCAATAGGGGAGTCAGCCAATTTGTCCACACAGCTTGGTTTTGGATCGCATAAGAACACACACACACTCACATGCACACATTATCTGTGCAACACTGACAGCACATCTTTGACGGAACACCGCAATGACTGCTTTCAAGTATTATTTCTGCTCCACGCGTTTGTCACGACGCCTTCATGGTGCTTGTCACATCATGCAAAATGTTGCGACAGTGTTTTGTTTGCATGTGCATTGCAGCAATATAACAAGGCATGAATGGCACTTGGTTATTCGAAGGTTAAAATAAATGCCATGTGACACAAATTTGCTTATTTCAAGTAGATAATTGAGAAGATTTACTATGATTAAACTTGATATTAAATTTATATTAAATTATATAATATTAATATTATATATTATGTGAAATTTGTAAAATAGTTAAATATTCTGCCTGTAATTCATCTCTTTATTGCTATAACGATTGAAAATGTTTATTTTATTGATTTTTTTAATTAATTAGCCGATTAGACCATTATCAGAATTTTATTTCTCCAAATATTGGAATCTGCCCAAGAAAATCTAAATGGGTTAATATAATTGTAGAGCATAATACAGGACAAAGAAAAAGTTGTCGAAAAGACATAGTGAGAAAAACTCCTTAGCAAGTCCAATACGCACTACATACACAATGCATGATGGATTAATTATACAATAGTTATGACAAAGATGTAGCACCTGAATTTCTCCATGACCTACTTGAGCGGTGTATAATTTATATTATGTGAAGAGCATCTAATCACACACAAAGCTACTTCTGCATGCATGCAAAGCTCGACCAGTCCCAAATAACACGCTGGGTGGTTGAAAAACAAATTTCCCCCGCAAAGTCGTCATGCCACATTTCACCTAGTAACGAATACACTCAGCATGACGGTCGGTCATTATTTGCACACAGCGATCGGTGCAACATGGTGGCAGGTGGTTGTCGACACTAAATGACACGAATAACAGGAATGTGTCAGCTAATGGCACTTTAAGTTGCACTTTTGTCGATCACAAGGTAGACCCAAATGGATTTCTGCACTTAGGCTAGTATAGTGCCAGTCACCCCAGCAGCATTTGTGTGCTGCTATATAACCCTAGAAGACACGCCCCCTTTTCAAAATAACCCATTGACTTCAGCATTGACCAATTATCTTAACATATTGCTCATAGCTGAGCAGCACTAATGTAAAAGCACATGTATTACAGGAAATAAGATTGAAATGTAACGTGACACTGCCCCTAAGAGATCCACTGATGCTGCTAGAGGTGTAATTGGATATATGCAAATGTGATAGTAAAAGGATTATAGTGCAATGAAGAGTTGTTAGTGTGGACACACTAACATCTATTTCCCCCCCCCCCATAGTGAGACCTCAAATGATGAAATTAGTGTCGAATTGTATAAAAAAAAATTCTGAGCTGTTTTACTGTGTTCAAAGTTCAAAGTTTGCTTCATTGTCAATATCTTCACATGTCAAGACACACAAGATAATAATAATAATGTGAAGATAATAATAAAACATAATAAAATAATAATAAAAAAAAATAAAAAAAATTAAATAAAATGAAAAAAAAATAATAAAAGTTAATAATGTAAAGATAATAATGGTAAGATGAATGCTGTGAAATCAGAAACTTGTGACGGCCTTGACTTATGTATTATATAATGATGAATGAGGTTCGTAAATGTTATCCATTAGGTGACAATATGCGCTCGGTTAAGGTTAGAGAGATTCTATATATGTCCGTATTAAATCATCTGGGTGAGAAATCAACTTTTAGGGAGGAGGCGGGGTGAGTTGACTGCAATGCACAGTCAGCGAGTCATTTGTATTCTCGCCATATTTCATTTTTTTCTGTCTTTTAAGAGCGCATTGAGAAGCATTGCGTAGGAATACCTCGTTTTGTTAGGCAGGAAAAATTCACGAGTTAAAGACGAGAATGATGTTTTGGACGTTGAGATGGATTTAAATGTCGGGTGCCGGTGACAAAGTGCTCTCAAAAACAAATTGGGCTTTCTTTAAGAGGGAAAATGTCGATACAACTGATGGTAGAATAAATGTTTGTCCACCTGTTGCTGTTCATACAGCAGCATAAGTCACAATAAATAAATAAATAAATATTTATAATAAATAAATAAATACATCAATAAATATTTTGGAGATGAATCTAAAAAAAAAAGTGAGGTAAATTGCCATCCACAGTTTTTTGGTTAGGACAGAGTTTGGTTTCATACAAGAGTTCTCACAAGATTGCTGCAGCTTTTGGTTCCCATCATAAAACATAAAAACGGAGGTAAATAAATCAGAATCCTGCAAGGTGAGCACATACGCACCGGCCACCAAGCCGACACTGCCGCTATAACGAGGATCATCATTTATCGACCTTTCCGATTTGACACCTCATTGTCTCTGGCCTAACCCGACAAGCCGACTGATTACCCATGCGTTTGACACACTGATATTTCTAAAAATAAATCCTTAGTTACTGTGACACTATCTCACACTTGAGAAAGTGTGACCCACTCCTGATACCTTCGAGAAGCCCGCGGAATAATAATTCCATAGGCAAAATGCAAAGCAGCACTCACAAGTGAAGGGGATACAAAAGCATGAGGTGAAGTTGATGTCAACCACAGAAAAGAAGAAGATGAGATTTGTACAATCTATTAAAAGTAGCTCCTGTGAGGTGACGGGGATTGTCTTCAGATTATCTCTGGATGAACCCATTATATATCCACATGTGAACTTGATGTCCCCCAGACTTGTTTCACATTAATTAGCTATTCTCGCTCTGCAGATACAGAACAAACACCGATGATGTCATCATCACCACTCTGACTTACTGAGAGGCTTCTTCCTCCTCACATCTCCCCGCATGACTCAACGCCAAATCAACATCCAAGATGAAGCTTTCAGAAATAATGCACTGAGGCAAAGAAAGAAGAATCTATTCATCTATTTTCTATGGGATTTCTCCTCTTAACGGCCGCGGAGAGCTGGAGCTGATCGCCGCTGACATTGGGTGAAATGCAAACTGCAACCTGGAACGGTTCCCAATCAATCACCCTGATACAAATATAGATGGACAAACAGCCACTCCTTGCACAGAAGCTGAGTAAACAACTCTTAAGGGAATTTCAACCATCTGCCTAAATCACAGGCATCAAATTGATCAAGTCTATTCGATATTGCGCAATAGATGTTTCTATTCAATCAATCATGTGATAAATGTGCCGGTGGTTACTGATAAAGTGACGATTTGATATTCATTTGAGAGGCTGAGAAAAATTAGGTGGAAATTGATGTTTCTCGACCGGGATCAACATTATTAATCAATAGGACTTGTCAAAAGCAGATAAAAGGAAAACAATTGACTTATAGAGCGAAAGATGCAGACAGAGCCGTGGAAATGTGGCCAGTCTTCCTCAGAAATTCTGGGCTTGAATAAAAACAAAAAAAAATCATATTAAGGAATTTTAATATACAAGCTGCCATTTAGAACCTCTTCTTAAAACATGAGTGGGAAAGCTAAGAGTAGATGTAAATAGATCCAAGCCCAAGGGACTCCGTGGGAGCAAAACCCACATAAGTCAATTTAATAGCAAGTGGGCGAGCAAGAATATGAAATTGAGGGATAAGTCTACATATTACTCAATAACAGTCATGGGGAAATGGCTTTGGAAATGTTGCTTATGATCATTTAAAAATATATCCTTTACAGAACAGAACAAAAAAAAGTTGACAAATATGGCGGATGCTCACAAACAAAAACATACATCATATTGTCCAGACTTTCATTTTAGCCGAGTCATAAAATCAGAAACTTGAATCGTATCATTCGAGCCTCTGATATCTAAACGGACGCTGCATCCCAAAGAGGTTGACAAATCCATTTGGCTTCAATTTCAGCCTCCCCGTTACGTTTTCCCCTTAGGCTGCACATTTTATTTCCTGATGAATATCAACTCCGGAGCAATGCCATGCAGGCTGAATCTAGAAATGTATATTTACTAACAAGCTCTCCACTGTGTATCTCCAAATCTGCTGACACACACACACACATCACACACCAGCAGTTACGATTTAACAACCCTAACCGCCGCATGTCTCTTCGGCATTTCCTTTCCGGCTGCACGGTTCAAATGGCCCACTTTCATTATTTATCACGCCACGTGGCGTCAGGCATCGATAATGCAGCTTTTTTTTTTTTTTACGACAGGAGACATTTTGTGTAAACACATATTGCCACTTATGTCAATCTAAAAAAAAAAAATTAGGATAAAAACAGGCAAAGCAATCGTTTTCGTGCTAGCGCATACGATTCTGAAGAATTGTTACCATCTCGCTCCCAAATGAGTTACCCCTGCCACCAGTCAATACATCATGACATCAATTAGTGAGGTAAATAATGGTGAGGCCAGCTTTTCCCCCACCTCACGGATCTCCTGACTCTGCCCTTATCAAAGCACCTTTTCTTCCCAGCCTGATATTTAAGCTCAAAGGGCAGCACAAACTCATTAACGCCATGGGCTCTTCTCTACAGTACTGGATAGTTTGCTCGCTAACAAGCACACATTATCATCAGCCTGTCTGCATCGACTTCTCACCGCCCACAGAAAATCAAATATTGCACACGGGCCTTTTCCCAAAGGTGGAGAAATTGTGAATTGTGTGAATTCGGTGAGTGACAACGGATCAGGTTTTAGGTTTTGAGGATGAAACTCAAGAAACGCCAGTTTACGTGGAAGAAGTGTCGTGCGTGTGTGTGCGTCTCGTGACAAGCGACAAGCCTGTTATCACTCTGGAGTCACTGAGCTGCAGCAGAGAGGAGGTGCATAAACTGCAGTGATGCTGTCAAGCCCTCCAGGAAAAAAATACAGAAAGTCGGATTTATCAATGTGGCAAGTGGGAACAAAGGTGATCAGAAAAAAAAAAAAGATGCGAAATAGCACCGTGATTGTGCTGTTGATTGCTTTCGGAGAACACCGAATCATTTTCTTTGAGTAAACAATGTGTGAGACCGAGTTAACGATCCACGCTGTCACAAATTGTTTAATAAACACCCGCGGAAAATTATTTTCCAACTGCAGAAAAATCAGCACATCATTTTAGACTCGAAGGTAGTGGCGGGTTGGTCGATAGGGATGCTGGGTTGAAACAAAAAGGTGGGGGGAGGGAGGGGGGGGTCACATGGTTCACAGAATTACTCAGGCGGTTTTGGAAAATTCTCCCTAAATTCACAATCAGTGCTAATGAAATTACTGAATCAAAATATTTCCACACAATTGTACGTTTCCATCTTTGAGGAGGGAACGACCCCAATGACCTCGTTAAAAATTGCTTCCTTAATGAACATCAATACATGTGTGTGTACTTACCCGTGGAGCTCCTTGACAGAAACGGAGATCTTGAGGTCGTGTCCAAGCACAAAGAGAGCGGTGAGGATGTCGGCCCACTGCACCATCTCACCCAGAGGACCTCCTTTCAGCACTTTGGGGCTGAACACATCGCCGGACTCCTCTGTCAGAAATCCCACGTGGACGAGAATCTGTATTCAGAGGAATGGTCAAGAGTGAGTTTTTTTTTTTTTTTTTTTTTTTACCGGTACTACAAAAAGAAAACTGGGGCTTTACGATTTTTCCTCTTTTTGTTCATTTAATTCGACTTTGGCCACTTTATATCGATCGCTAGTTAATCCCAGGGCACTACTGACAACCGCTGACACGAGAATAAACACAAGAGGAAAATCCATTCTAACAAAAGGATAAAAAAAATTCCACACTAGAAAAGTTCAAGATTCTTGATTTGAACAATCACACACTCCCTCATGATTCCTGATTGCAAATTGTTTCATGTAAGTGCCCACTTTCACACTAAAAACACTCTTCAAACACTATTAAAAAAAAAAAAAAGTGGGCTGGACCTTCAATTACTCGACCGCTACAATGCGATCAAGAAAAGTGAGCCAATTTACAATTTAACTAAGGCTCAAGTCTCTCACTCCAAAATATGCTTGATACAATTAAGTAAGAGTCACAAAGCAGTTATGGACCGGGCAAGCTTGTCCCAGTGGTTTGTTTGAACAGTATTAAGACACTTGAGTGAAACCAAACGAGGCACTTGAAGTGTCGTGTCATCTGTTCGTGGAAGCGCTTGAGTGTAGATTCACTTTTTTTTTTTTTTTCCACGCTTACCCGCTTCTCATCCCTCCAGTGGCTCCGCAGCTTGTCATCAAGCCGTCGGGCAGCAGAAGCCCACTGCGCTGCCAGCCTGCGTATTCGTCTCTTCATGAAGTTTAAAGACTCTTTCCCGGTGCCCACCTGCTCCAGCAGAGCGCCCGTGTCAAACCGGAAAACAGCCTGGAGGAAATGAGCCATTGTTAGTGGTGGAATTGATTAGTTTTTTTTTTTCTTCATATGCTATTATTTTATTTCTTTAAGGTGAAATTGAATAGTGGTGGGGGAAATGAAGCTTCATATTTGCTTCATGAATCCGTTTTTTTTTCCCAGCTGTGTCATAAGTGCTGTCTTCACCAATAAAGTTAGTTATAGTTTTATTTATTTTTAATAAATATTAATATTTTCTTTCTTTCTTTCTTTCTTTCTTTCTTTCTTTCTTTCATTATTTAGTTATTTAAATTATTTTTATTTAATTTAATGCATTTTGAACTGTCAATCAAATATTTCATTTTTACTTTAAAACTGCTTTTATGTTAGCTCTCATTCGAAAAAAAAATATTTTAGTACCTCTGGAGGCCAAGGTGGCTAACTAAATAAATTGAATAGTGGTGGGGGAAATGAAGCTTCAAATTTGCTTCATGAACCAGTTTTTTTTTCCAGCTGTCTCATAAGTGCTGTCTTCACTCATAAAGTTGGTTAAAGTTTTATTTATTTTTAATACATATTAATATTTATTTATTTATTTATCTAAATGATTTTTATTTCATTGAATGCATTATGAACTGTCAAACAACATTTTCATTTTTATTTTTAAGACCGCTTTTATGTTGGATTTCTTTAGAAAAAAACCTTTTTATTGCCTCTGGAGGCCAAAGTGCCTCAATAAATACATGTAAATACAGCGGAGCTCTCCTCCACTCTCGCAATGACGCTAACTATGAAGAGCATGGTGTGTACAGCAAATCCACACACAGAGCACTCAAGGGATGCATCCAAGTGAGTTCAGCCGGCAAATACAGTAGAGCGGTGTGCGCTGCAGACTGACTCCGCATCAAAATTCATTGTGGAGGCGACACAATACTCTGGGGAGTCGACAAACATTCATGCGAGAAGAGAGGCTAAACAGGGAGCTGGACCTTTAGCAATCATTGCACTTGAATGCATCATTTGGTCAGAATGGAAAGATGACGTGCTGCATATTCAGCACTGCCAGGATGTTATTGATCATATATGAAAGCTACGGATTGATTTAACAAGTGATAAATGCTTCGGCTGACCTCAATAAGTTAAAAGCATACCCGCAGAAACAGGCTGAGGTCCAAAGGTAGGAGAAGCAGCTATGTTTAGTATTCCGCTCTACTTCATTTGGCTTGACGTTTTTGAAATATTCCCTCCCCGACAGCTCTCACACTGGGAGCGCTGTTCCCAATTGCTTATGCTTTTCAATACAAAGATCTTTGCAGGGGTAATAAATACCATCCCACTACGTCTGCTGCTTTTGCTCCATACTTGTTTTCTGGGTGGAGGCTTCAAGGTGGGTGTCGTAGTTTGGTTCCTCCAGGCCAGTGGGGGGCAGAACCACTCCACCTCACTCAGGTAGATGAGAAAAGAGCAATCGGAGCCGTCGACTCCGTAAAAGGCGTAGCAGGGGTCAGAGGTCCAACGGGCACGCATCCACTGGGAACACACACATGGGAATATATTTGGATTTATTCGTGAGATCATTTCAAATAGTTTGGGGAATCGACACTTACGTCCATCTTGCCGGGGCAGTCTGGGTAATGAGGGTCTTTAGGAATGTCACACTGTCCGAATGTTCCTTCTTTAACTGGAGACAAGAAAAGTGGGTAGTTAACAGAGCTGGCGCACACACACACACAACATCCCTCGACCTCGTTTCAGACGGCGTCAAAGGATGTTTTGATTTTTCTACCAGCTTTCTGTGCCTCGTTCTCGGAAAGGAATGCGCTAAGAGAAGAAAGGAGATGGAGATAAATATTCGACAGAGGTTAATGTCAATGACAGGGAAGCATTAAAAGCTGAAAGACACCAACACGTTTTATTCAGCGTTTTGGTGTCATGCCAGTCGAACATCATATGACTGAGAAGATTTTTTTTTTTATCTGTTAAGTGATACTCAGTGCTTTTTGTTCTCGATTTCCCACAGCGTTCAGGAGTTTGGATTTTGTGTGACAGATGTCACGCATTTGTGTTCTTCTTGTGAAGGAAACTCTGGACTGCTTTCTCTCTTAAGCTTTAACTAGCTTAAGCAACCGGCTTGAATTTTAATGTACACTTAACTCGACCCAAATTCTTATTAACTCATTCGCTGCCAAGCCAGTTCATATCTTTGACGTCTAATAATCGTCGATGGCACTGAATGATTTAAGGTAATTTTTTTTTTTTTTTCAAGGCTGGATTTCCCAAAGGAGTACCTAATATTTTGACCTCTTCCTTTTCAACAAAGACAAATGAGGTAATATGAGTCGCTGGCAAGCTCATACAAGTTATTGCCCTTACATGGCTCATGTGCTTAATGACCATGTCAGCTTTTATTATCCCTTGCAGTGTCCTCTTTTTTTTTTTTTCCCTTCTCACTTAACTCACTCTGTCTTTATCACTCCACACCTCCTTCCATCTCCATCCATCCTGCTCCTCAAAGGCCCGGGCGACACTGGTGAGCCCAATTAGAGTCGCAGTTGCAGCTTCTACCCCATTCAGCATCTCATCAGTCACAAGGTCTTATTAGCACGATAGAAGTGTGACTTGAGGAAAAAAAAAAATTATAATTTCCGTACTTGGATCAAGCTCATTTAAATGTCATCAGACATGATGACACATTAACGAGACTGGATTGTTGTCGCAAAAAGCGGCGAGGATTAAAAAACGTAATGTTGCTTTGTAGCTAACGTAAAAATTGAAAGTGACAGCTAATGAAAACGCTGACAGAGCCACATCGTATTAACTCGGAGGTCATTCATCGTAATGATTTAAATATCCTTGCTTCGGTGTGTTGTGCTAGGCGAATCACCTGAGTGCTTCCACTTGTGACATAAATGAAGGGTTCGCTATTTGAATGGGCAATGTGTCGTGAATAATACTTGTCATGTTTTGTGAGCACAACCAGCGAGTGCAAGTTACTCATAAATTGTGCATTGGAGACCATTTGAAATTGACAGCTTGGCTTGTGTGGGCAGAGAGGAAAGTGTTTTCCAAATTGCAAGGATTTGAAATAGAAGGGTGGGATTCATCTCAAGGGCTATAGCTTTATTTGACACTTTCAAGAGATGTACGGGACAACTGTGTGTGTGTGTGTCTGAATTTCAATGTCACCTCTTTTGCTGGCCAAGCTACGCTGTAGAATCTGCTCCACCCTGCCTGCCATGTCCGACATGTTTTGGGCTATGGCCTGGATCCGTTCCACCAGACCTATCGGCTGAATTCTGATACACACAAGGGAGGACACACAATCAAATATTATATTTCATATCAATTTCCGACCTCGCACTACAAATGCAGTTGTGTAAAAAGAAAGAAGAAAAACAGCTTGCTGTCTCCACAGTCTAAAAAAATACATTATTTTTTTCTATTGGGACTTGAAAACAGATCTGAAGAAGCCTTGATGCATACAGTGAGTATATTTGCAATATTAAATTGGATATCTCAAAAGACATACATAATTCTGGAATCAATTATACTTACAAACCAATTTGTCCTCCATATTTATTCGTCAATTATTTTTCATTATCCTGCTAAATTCCACAAAAAGATGAACTGGCTTTTGTGGATCTTGGCCTCGATAATGTGAAATGAACTCGTACATTTTTAACTTGTGAAAGAGTGGGAGTATTAAAGTATTCATAAATACCACAAACCTTTTCACCCACACAAAAAAAATTTGTTTTGGAGGATTTCTCATCGGGTAGTTTACACACAATAGAAGTCCTTAGTTGCCAGCTATTAGACTGTCCCTTTTTCACTTTTTCACAGGCTTTTTGCAACAAGCTATAAATTGTCTGAACATGGCTCCTCTCCTTTTAAAGAGTTCTTTTTAATGAGCTCTCTCGCTTGGCTTCTCTGAAATTCTCTTCAAAGTAATGGAATGGTGGTTCCGTTTGGTTCTGTGGGCGCCCAGCTCATTTGCATAACTACGTTCGAGCCGAGCCTAAACTTTTATTCCTCCTCACTATTCCGGAAAGATGTGATAGGAAAACATTGTCCTTTATCCTTCGGATCAACAGATTAGCAAAAAATGAAAAGTCATTCACGGGGAGACAAAAAGCATAACAGAGACAATAAAATACACACACACACACGTAAAAGCGATAATGTAGAAACGTAACAGCTGTGTCTCGGAGGTCGCCGTTTATTAACCGGCTTCGTCAAATTAAATGGAGGTTGGCATTATAATCATTCGGAAAATTAGAACCGCCAAATTGCTAGCCCTTTGCTATTGTAACATTTATCATTTGGTCTCTAAAGTGCCAATTAAATGTTCATTTGAAATCTACTCATTCTAATTCTAAAAGGTATTTTGCAAAGAATTGATAGTCTAGCCTGAGCCGCACTGAATTTGCTGTGTGAGAGACCAAAAAAATTGGAATTCATGAAATGTTTCCCAGTGGGGTTCTTAAAAAAAATATAAAAAAAGCAACCGTGCATCTTTTAGTTCATTTCAGGTCACATGTTTTACTACTTTCCTATGTACTCCCAACAAGAGGTGATTACGCAATTGAGTGCAAGGATGGAAGAAAGCTCGGGAAAACATTTTAGCAAGGCGGAAATGGGGAGTACTGTATATAAAGAGCAAGGATCCTCCTTTACTCAAACCCACGAGTAGATTTGAGTATGAGAGGTCCGTTGCTGTGGCAACCACACTCAAATCTGGGTTGGCAGCTCCAGCACTTTGTTAAAGACCAATACTCTTATTGTTGGCTTTGGCTGCGTTGTGCTCACCTCTACCATAGCGGTGAACCTCAAATTATTCAGAGTTGTTTTGTCTCACTCACAAAAGACTAAAATGACAAAGAGGGATGTACTTAAGGATTAAACCCATCCAATAGCTGCTTCATGAAAAAGTGCCAAGGCGGCGGAAATATTTGCTCCAACAAGACAAAACGTGTCCAGCTGAGACGTGCCAGCTTTACCTGTCAAGGACGGAGGCAAGTTCATCCAGTTTGTGGCTTTCAGTGGTGTTACCAAGTCTAGACAGAGTGTCTATCCGCTTCAGAATGACTTCCAGCATGTCACTGATTTTCCTGAGCACACCTCGAGATTCTTGACCACCGAATACTAAAAAAAAAAAAAAGCAGAGGAGAAAAATGACACCTTGCAAAATAAGCAGGGAAATGGAAATCAGCAAAAAATAATGTGCGTCGTCCTTTAAAAAAAACCAAAACATATCAATACAATTAAATCCATGAGAATTAGTAATATTAATTAATTTTAATCGATAATAATAACAATTATTCTATTATTATTATTATTATGAATAAAATTATTTTATTACTGCAGCTAAAACACACAATGCCATTTTATTTCTATATCTACTCTACTGTATTAAAGTGTAGCTTTATTTTTTCCCCTTCATTACTAAATCAACATCTGACTGGGAGTCAATGTTCTCACAGAAGGGGGTGAAAAGGCAGAATCAGCAATTTATTCTGACAGTATCGCTTTGGCTTTCTTGCTGGACTCAAATAATTAATGACCCGAGTGGTGGTCTAATGCTGTTAGCAAACACCTTGTCAATTTATTGGCCCTACAGCAGCACACAATGAGGTCGAAAGACTGCATTGCGATGTGTCGAGGTCCGACCTCAGCGCTGTTGTTTGATCACACTAAGCTCCAAACGCTAATTAACACCCGATAGCATCAACAAGCAAGCGAGTGAGCATCCTTGCAGCTAAAAAAAAATAAAAAAAATCACAAATTGGACTAAGCAGATAACCTTAGTACATCCTTCTGGAATTATTTGATTTTTTTCATGTTTTCCCATAGTGGAAAAAAAAGGAAGAAAATTAATCTAAGCGTGTTTTTCCTATCTAAGAAAATATTGTATAAAATATTATGCGTGACGATTCTAACTTTTCAACGGCAACACATTGACACAAACGTTGAGTTGACACTTCCACTAGGAGGAAAGTTGTTTTAAATCTCCAGTCAACAGAATATGCACCCAAAAAAAAAAAAATAAATAAATCCTTCTCTTTGTGTACAGGAAAAAATTCCAGTCAAAAAACTTGCATGAGTCGTTCAGCCGGTAAGCGAAAAGTGTTTTGGAAAGAGCGTAAATATTTTTTTCTCCTTTTACTCACACCTTTCAAATCATTGCTGGGATATATGCAGTCAAATAAGCCAAGCGAGAACCTCCTTTCAATAATTCAACACTGACAACAATTTTTCATTTCCATAGAAAGATGAATTCCTGTTCAGACAGCTTTGTAGCAATGCTTTAACATTCACTCAGAATCCAAACAGGAAAAGGGTCAAGAATTCAAATAGGACTCAAGTGCTGCATAGTAAAAATGGACAATACTGTACTTTGACCACGCTGTGCTCAATTATTTCTGAGAGTAGCTCCTCTAACTTTAAATATTGGAGCTCCTCGAGAAGGATTCCAGATATTTGCTATAAGTTGGTCTCTGAGCTGCAGTGCTGCAGTAAATCTAAAAGCCTCTGGGCTAAAGTGTGGGAAGGAGAACTCGCAATTCTTCACAGTAATACTTCTCATAAATCACCATTACTGAGCCCAAACACCCTTTCTACCATTTTTTTAGACCCTTATGGTTGCAATCAAATGTTCATTAGGTCACCGTTCATTCGTTCCTTTTTTGCCTCCTGGGAAACATTGTGTTCCAAAACAGTTTGGATTTTTGTGTCTATGTAGCATCGCCGGGGTATGATTGGCCATCTGACAGTTAATAAAGACTTTAAATAGCAGTAGCTAATCTTATCTAACGACTTTGCGGCAGTGCCACAGCACCATTAATATTAAAGGAGTTCCTGTATTAAAACCGCTGCGGCTTGCTGTGTGTTCTCGGATCAGCCTGCTGCCAAGGTAACCAAGATGAATACAAAATCTGGAAAAATGCCATCAACACCGACCAGCCACAATATTCTGACCTCCTGCCAAATATAATCATACAAGTTGTAAATGTTATGTTATGCCAAGCTCCCTCGGTGTTTACAGCTAACAAATGTCAATTTTTTCCCCTACATCTTACAATATACAATACCGTATTTTCCGCACTATAAGGCGGATTATGAAGCGCATCTTCAATGAATGGCCCATTTTAAAAGTTTGTCCATATATAAGGCGCACCGGATTATAAGGGGCACCTTTAAGGAATGGCCCATTTTAAAACTTTGTCCATATATAAGACATATACATTTGGCCCGCGGGCCGGACTTTGTATTGGCTTAATATTGGTCCATATATAAGGCGCACCTGATTATAAGGCGCACTGTCGGCTTTTGATAAAATTGGAGGTTTTTAGGTGCGCCTTACAGCGCGGAAAATACGGTATATAAAATAAACCTACGGTCGTCACTTTCTGTAGGCATAAAAAGCAGGATTATAATTTGACACTGAAATAAAAAAAAATCCTGTTTTCACTAATTCTTTGAAATTCTCACAGCGTAAAACAACCACCGTCATGTGGTCAACATTGGAATTACACGCAAAAGTAAGTAAATTTATTTTTCATGGTATCACACAAAAGTTTATTCAACGTTATTCTCCACCATACTTCTCCCAGTCTCCATCTCATCAGGCTACCATCCGAACACACAATCGAAAGCTCTTCCTGTGCTTTCACTCCTAATTTAAAGATTCATTACAGAGGAGGCTGATTGAGATCTGGCAGTGTCGGATGGAAAAGCTATCAGAGCAGAGAATGACTGTCCCTGAACCTCGGTGCAACTCCGCCTCTTTATTTTATCTGACAGCTTGGAAATGGAAACAAGCTCGAGTATTTAAATAGCTTCAATCAAAAGTCGCTAATGTCTGCCGTTATAAGTCTGCACTATTATTTGGTTGTATTTTATTAGATTCCATGACAGAATTAAAATCATATTGTCAATTTGTGCTAGGAGTAAGATTCGTTAGATTAAAAAAAAAAAAAGAAAAAGATCAGACACAATACTAGGCTGATAAAACTCGAGGCTATTAAAATATAACTCATTTCAACACAGTGTGTCGCGGCAAACAATGAGGATATGAGTTATTACGGGTTTCATTCTCTTTTATGCTCTCGCTGCTCTCATTGTGCCAAACCAGGACAATATGAAGATCATTTGCATAGGCGTATTTCCTGTTTCCATAGCAAAACAAAAAAAAAATTTTGCATGTATGCAAAATACACAGAAGAGGATTGCAAATATTTTCTCAAGCAGGACTTGACGTGAATTTCCTGACCCACTTTCACTTCAAACAAAAACGGATGAGTCACAATCAGCAATGACATCAGTTATTGATGATTAAATGGATTTAATTGATGAAATCTTGAAACTATCAAATAGATTTTGTGCCACACAAAGTGCAGCTTTTGGATTTCTTTTGTTCTTTAGCTAATTTAGAGAAACCATTGCAATTAGGTTGTTAATTTCCCACCGGTATCCTCGTGAGACAATTTAAATAAATGGCACAACTTACATTGATACTCTGTGTAAATTTGAACCGACAAATTGTTTTCAGTGTGAAATAAAGGAAGAATGAATGCAGATTAGGTTTGTGCAGTTTGGAGTTGTCAAGCTTGATTTGGATTGTGTCTATGATGACGATAGCTAAGCCAGGTATAAAAATAGCTTGACATCAAACTACAAAATGACAAATATTCAAGCATCCAGTTACAAAATGAAAACATACTTGGGAAAGCTACATTGTATTTTTTTGGTTTTGATGAATAGGAGTCATCAATCCATGCCAAAGAAAAATAATGGCACAGAAGAAATGTGATTTACTGATAGATAGCCGATTAAGTATAAATCATATTTTGGAACGGGAGACTTATTTAATATATAGTTAAAATTTTGATTTATTGGGTGGAAATGATTGTTGATTAATCACATCTTGTAATATGTGAGCTGCTAGATAACCTGAATAACCTAGAAATATATTATTGCTAAAGAAATTAGCTTCGGTTTGTACGCCAGTAATAAAAGTTTGAGAGTGGCACGTTAACATACTTTTAGTGTCCAGGGTAAGTATCACAGGGTCTTGCTGCATTAAGACCCTCAGGTTAAAAGAACATACTGAAGGTGGTCTTCAAAGAGTTCATGAGAAAGTACCTGCACACCTCTGGAGCCTTTCAGATAGCTCGGATCAAACGTCTTTAATGCTTCCCACTCTGGTTGAAAATGTATCCCGGTGCCACTCTTCTGCTTTTTCACATCATTAGTCGCTTGCACTTTGATGGGGACGTATTAAAGGAAATGGAAATACGTTCGTTTTATGAGTGGACGGGATACAGCTTGGAAAGCTTGGTGGCTTTCGAACTATAACATACTGTGAGGTGTTTCTAATATATTGCCTTCATGTGAGATCTATTCATCAATACATTTTGAAAAGTCATCATGTTAAGGTTTAAAGGGGAGACAATCCCTGCTGTCTTATAAACTAAATAAGATTTCTAAGGAGAAAAAAAGGTCAACTGTTGAAATGGCAAAAAGCATGAGAAATCATTTCAGATTTTCTTCCCACATTTGTGACCTATGAACTGTGCAACTCAATAGATTTTTTTTTCTTTACCACATTTTTTTTTCTAAAGGCAAAGTAGAAAATAAACAACTGGAATAACAAGAGTGCACAACAGCTAACTGAAAATGTGACTGTGTTCAGGATGAACCAATCAAATTCAAACTCGTGTTAAATAGGAGTCAGCACGTGCGTGTCATTATTTTAAATGCCTCTTGATAATCCCAAAATACATTTCAGATGTCCTCGTAGGCTTTCACTGACATTATTATTATTATATTTATCCTTTAATTCTAATTATTTTTAATTTGTACTTTTTAGAAGTCTGAAAGTCGTCATGCCAACAACCGTTCATATTTACTCTGTCTCAGCCTTGGGCCCAGTTTGAATTGGGAAAAAAAAAAAAACACTGCCAGTATCAGTGTGGTGTTATTTCAGTGGTCTAAAATGATGCCCATAACGTTCGGCTTTGCTTCTATTGCTTAAACTAGTTGCTAGCTTTTTTTCCACATTATTAGAAATTGTTTTAAATGCAGGTTGAATAGATACGGAAGTATGTGCAGTGCTACTAAGACATGTTTATCAATATGTTTACACGTGAAGTACATGTGAGGGTTTTCCGTACATGGAGTGATCTTCCATGGCATGGAGTAAGGCTGATTTTAATGAGCTAAAGGCCAAACAATCCTTCCCCTGACGACAGCGTGCGGGCGCTAAATTAATCAGACAGCTCCGCTGTCGTTTACAACCCACACTTTCACAACTCTGCATATGGGGCTTCATTAATGAGCAAGAACCTTTGAATTGTTTTTATGTAAGAGGACTAAGTGCACATCACTGGAGCTTCCTAGACTTAAAAGTAACATTGCACCAATTATTCACCCAGCCATGTAAAAAATCATGAATGGTATCTGGAAAACCAAAAAAAATGGATGGTCAAGTCAACTATACCATCACAAGTGATAACAGCGAAATGAATTATAGCAATTATTTGGTCAATAAAAGACAAATGGACTGATAGATTGAGGTGTTGCTCACAGCTTTTTCCTGCCAGCGGCTATCAGCCACATGAGCTCTACACAATGTCAACAGCGTGCCCGACACAGATAAAAGGTGAGACAGTGGAGAGGGAAAAAAAAAAAGCTAGCAGCCATTCTCCCAATTGGCTCATGCTGTGGCCATTTATATGCACAGGCACAAAGCGGAAACACTGACGTGCTTGGAAAGATAACACTTTGCTCTCTCAATAACAATTTTAATGTTCGGGTAGATTGCCAACAGTAACTTGTCAGTGTGATACACGAGAGTGTTGTCTTGTGATGAATGTAATTTACATACAACTTCTTATTCCAATCTTCTGCGGTAATATTGGTATACGATATGAATGGTTGTTTCGCTAAAACGCTATAAATCTATTTTGTTATGAGGAAAAAAATGGTCATTATTTACTAAGACCTTTAGATTTAACTAAGGTCCTGGAAGTCACAATTCAATGCCTGTGAAGATTTTCTACAAAAGTTAATAGAGCCGCTGCATAATAAATAGCTTAGCAAGATTAATCTTTTTATTAATTTAACTTTTAATTAGTTTGGGGGAAAAAAAACACTTGTGGAGAAAAGTGCAGACGAGGTCCCAACATTGCTTCTAATGGGAAGATTTTCTCCATGACTGTGCCGATACGGATTGTATCAGTATCCATGGAGACGGAGAAAAGGTCTATCTCGCAAGCTTTGTTAAAGTTCAGACAATATTGTCAAAATAGGTTATGCCTGGGTCTTTTTTTTAATCCTTGTGGCATTTGCTTTATTTCTAATGATTTTTTCAAACATTAACATGCATTATCCTAAAAAGAACTTTGTAGAGGCACTTTTCATTTTGACAAAAAGGTGAATTTGAAAATTCATCTGAAATTGACCCGCTCCTCAAAATGAATAAATTGCTCTTCGAATCAATTCTTGGAAACTCAAGTTACACAATTTCCAGGGCAAGCTTGCCTCCATGATTTTCTTCTACCAAGTTCCATTCTGGAACACAGGGTAAAAATGATTGCACTCACGTCGCCTATTTCTTAGCATGGATCAAAAACCGAACTTGATGGCTTCTTGATGAACAAAGCAAAGGAGTCTGCCAGCCTGCTATGCAGCAATCAAGGAAGCAGCGTCATGCAGAGCTCAGCATGATGTTGCTTGTCTACAGACATTCTAGACACTGGCGTAGAACTGCAGGCCTACCTTCTGCCCGTGTGGTGAAAGGGGAATCCGAGGGTCGCTTGGCTGAGAACTGGCCCCCGAGAGAAGTCATTAGAAAGCACAAACTGAAGAAGCCAATCCCTGCCACGAAAATCCTAAAGGGAAGACAGCAACAAAGTCAACATCACATCTGAAGAAACAACGTACACAAAAAAGCATAGGGAATTTGGGTTCCTGTCAAACATTAGGTCCACTGTGAGATGTTGACACTGCACCGATGGACCTACGTGAATCACTTTTGTAATTTTGCATCTTTCATTCAAAGTGCTGAGTGAGCTCTTTTTTTTTTTTTTTTTTTTTTGTGTGTGAGGCAGAATTCACTGGCCACAAAAATCCGGTCATTGAATTCTTGTGATGATTCAGAAGCTACTAATTAGATTTTTTTTTTCTTACAAATGCTCTTAAGTGCAAATACTGATATAAGTGTTTACAGGTAACAGCAGAAGTATTTATTCAAGATCAGCAATCATTCTTAGAGCAGACAACATTAAAAAAAATCAATCAATAAGTCAAATTGGCAGCTTTGACTAACCATAACTGTTCATATAATTCATAATTTCTTCCCATCTCATAATTTTAACAATTAAAAAAAGGAACAGCTGCACGTAATTAGCTCATTGGCTTTTTTTTGCTTACCTGAATGGTTTGTAAGTGAGAAGACATCTCCTCGTCATCATGGAAATGTCGCTGCTCATCATTGTGCACGCGCGTGTCCATTCACCGTGCGGTGTGTGCGGAGGAGCGCAGGACTCGAACGCATGACTTTAAATCAGGCAGGTGGCAGCCAGAGTGTCCCTAAAAAACACAACTTCCATGCTTCTCTGCTCTGATCCACACCACGCCGGCCGGGCTGCAACTTCTTCTTCTGATTGCGTAATAGTGCGTCTCGGTGGCTCCGGGTGTCGCTAGATCCACCTCACGCGGCACACTGCGTGAATTAGCCTTGCATCCAGTGTGCTCCGGGACTTGGAGCGGTCTGCGGAGGGCATGAACACCACACGACAGGCGTGAAAGAAAAACACTGGAGCCGGCTCGTAGCGCCATCTAGCGAGTCACACTGTAAAAGGAGAGCAAACATGACAACAAAGCGAATATAATTTGTTGATTCAAGGCGGACTTTCAGACAACTAGGTCAGTGCACATGCAAGGGTGTTCCATTTGTGTCCTTGAAATAGAGCAACATGATTCAGAGAGAAAAAAAAAAAAAGAGTATTAAATTAAAAATGAGCCGTAAAGCCAAGTAGTCATGCCAGCGCTATTGCTCATCAGCAAACTTTACCGCGTGACTGTGTTATATTATTACTCATGCTGCAGTGTATATAATATTACAAATTAGGGGCGACAGTAAGCGTGGGGTCCCGCTGTGGAGGGGAAAAAAAAGTTAATTAGGTGTTGGAAAGATGTTGGTTTGCTTTCAGACAACTGTGAAGGTCCCTTGAGCAAGGCATCAGATGGTTGGATGGACGGGCAGACTGACAGATGGATGGTTATCACTATATAATAATTAAATAAATAAAAAAATAAGATTAGGGCCAGCGTCGCGTATGCATCCAGCACCATGGAGAGCGCCTGCGGAAGCGAACAACGGTTTATCCCTGCCACCTACTGGCCAAATCACACATTGCAACTGTCAGTCGTGTTAATTCAAATCGAAATATTTACGCAATCGTTTGTTAACTGTCGTTCCCGTTTATACTTCTGATGAACGGAAAGCAACAATTTAATATAGTTTCACTTTTGTATTCGAGTACATTTCAAAGAAGTGCCTTAGTTTCACGTTTACTTGAAAAGCACGCCATGCTGTCACTGCAAATTTTTATTTTGTCCTTGTTCACGTTTCTGTTCTACTGGGCAATTCCCCAACACCTCAGATACTCCCGAATTTTCCTTGACCTTTTTCTTCTTCCAGCGTCATTAAATACAAACTTTACCTGTCCACTGACGTGTACCTGCAAAAATAATACCAGTACCCTAAAGCTATGCTACTGACTGATGGGATTTTTTTCACAGCAGAAAAAATTGTCCATGAGTATTTGTATTACATAAATTCGGACAAGTTTGAACAGGAAAGGAAACTTTCTTGTCTTAACTGTCATTCCAGGACATGTTGAAACAAACGCATCATACCATACCAGAAGTTTGGATTCAACGTTGACGAGAAGTCACGCGCGGGCTCCGCCGAGATTAAGTAGATAAACCTGGACAACAAAAGTCACGTGTGCAGAAAACATGGTGAGTAAAGATCATAACTGTGTGAAGCTTGCAGATTTTTATTCTACTTATTTTTTTTTATACAATTGCAGATAAAAAGAAGCATTTTCTTCTCTGTGTTGACATGTGTGTTCAACTTTTCCATCATGTGGCTCGCTATGGCATTTGCCACTACTGGTGAGTGATTTATCTGCATTAAATTTGAGCTTAATGTATTTTGTGAAATGATAAACTCCTTCGTTCAGCCTGCTCGAAGTTTTTTTTTCCCTCTTAAACCTCCGCTACTAGCACAATTGATGAATTAATATCTAATTAAAACAGTTAAAAACTGGATCAGATTATACTTTCACTTTAAATACTGTGCTACAAACGCATTAAACTGCAGGGGGCAGTAGTGCTAAGGTCTAATTAAAACTTAAAAAGTGGATCGGATCTTACTTTCACTTTACATACTGTGCTATAAACGCATTAAACTGCAGGGGGCAGTAGTGCTATACGCTTCTTTAATCTGATATGAAGGGGCCACAAGATAATCACATTCGGCATTACTTCACTGATATTCATCGGAACTCTAATATTATTTGAATGACCTCTATCATATTCTCAGATGTGGTGATGGAGACGACCCCCAACAAGACAGTTGGCTGCAGGGACAACGTAACCCTGACATGCGAGGTCAACTCCGCCAAGCTGTTGAATGTGAAGGATGTGAAATTATTCTCCTGGAATGACCCAAACAGTACATCACTTTGTAATACTACGGTCAACACCTCCATGTGTCGGTACGAAACGGATGGATCCTTCCATAAACTCTCTATGACAATCTTCGACATAATGCCCATCCATGAAGGAAAGTATGTCTGTAAATTACACTCCAAAATGGGAACAAATTACAGAGCCACTTTTATCACCGTACAAGGTGAGCGTGCTCATTTTTTTTTTTACTTTGCTGCCTTTGTTTTGATTCTTCTCATGGTTCTTTGTCTCTTCCAGGTTGCCTTGGAAATCAAGATTACTTTGTTAATAACTCAATGGCAAAGTGCAGGTTCAACGGAGTTTACAGCTGGGGTGACATCCATTGGTTTGAAGGAGATCAGGAGTTAAACTCGAGCTCAAATGGAGTTGTTGACGAATATGGGCGCTATGATATTATGAGCGCAATTGAAGTACAGAGCGGAAATCATACTTATTACTGCAAATTATGGATATACGATTTGAGACGTTATGTCTCAACTCAAAAGGTGGTTACAGATTTAAAAAATTCATTTGGGAGCAAAGGTGAACATCAGTGGATTTGTATGTTGTTACCGGCCATATTAGTGACATTTATCGTGAATGTTTGAATTTATGTACCAGGATTGTATTTTTCGAAATGTTTGTTTTATATTTCAGGCTTGGTTTTAAACAGAATTCTCATATCTATATTTTTCTTCAGGCAGTTGGCGCTCAGTTATTATATGCTGAACATGGAGGGTCAATATCAACTTAACTGTTTTGGCAGTGAATGAGTTAAGGATGTCCTGAAAATCTGATACATGGATTTCTTCACCTGAAACAAATCAATTGTCCAAACTGGACGCTAAGATTGCAGTTGACTCGATAAGCCTTTGTATCATGGTGAGCGGATTGTCTCTAAGACACCGTTGCCATGGTAAACTGAAAGCCTATTCAATAAAATGTACGAGATTTGATGGATTCCATTTCTTATGTTTTTGTCTTTGTTGCACATTTTCTGGATGGAATAATAATGAGATATGATTTGAAAAGCACTCCAGGACTTGTAATGGACCAATTTGAATGCTCATCAAGTAAAGAGTCCAATTAATGTCTGGAGGGGATGATGGACGTCAAAAGTTTTCTGGAACGCCAAGTCAAATATCTCCTTGGTTAGTGAACGCCTGAGGTTATTTTTCAATTCACTTCAAAGAAATTCACCCTCCACACTTCCTCAAATCCATAGAGGAGAATACTGAAGATGCAAATAAACAATAATTTTAAAAGTTTGCTCTCGGAATTCATATTTAGTATTATTACTCAGACTGTTGCAGTTTCTTAGTTGTAATGTGAACACCTGGAGGGCCTTTGAATGGAAGATCACATTATTCCATCCACAATATTGCAGATTGATGAAGTGGAATCAACACCAAGCCGGCCAAGCAGCTAAATTCAATAAAATGGCAGCCTGAGTTTTTTTTTAAACTGTGTGTTACACATTGGACGAACTACGACCATTTCTCGATCTGAAATCTATAAATAAATAACGATGAGCACCAAATGTAATTTAAAAAAAAAAAATGGTGGCTTACCTGGTGAATGCACCTTGGTTTTTTTCCCCGTTCCATTTCTCAGTATTCTATTAGTGCGACATGAAAACCAAGGGTCCTCACTTCAAAAGGGTTACATAAAAAAAAAAAGGAAGAAATGAAATTCATAGGACTTTTCTGACAGCGCTAAAGGTCAAACCGCTCTCAGCGAGCATTCTTAGAAAAATCTTTTCGTCCCTGCCGACATGTGAATACTGTGACGCAAAATAAAATGCCCTAAACATCCAATTACAATTATCAAAATATTCAAACACACACATCTTCATAACATTTCTCTGGCTCGTCTGATAAGCCCAAAGAAGTGAGCGAAAGGTCATTCAAATATGTAACAAGATCAAAAGTCAAACTCTCTTTTCTTTCCTGCTATCTTTTGCCCACGGGATTATTTATGCTAATTTTTCGCAGACTGAATTTGCGTTCACTCTTCACATGAAACAGAAGTGAAAGGTTACAGTTTCGTGGAGCTTCAACGTGCTACGCTATCTCATAACCCCTGGCTTGACTCATGAATACTAATAAATAAAGATATCAGCAAACGCAGACTATTTGGACTGAGCACGATTCGGTACGACATAATAAAACATCACATAATTGCACAGCAAAATCAATTAATATCCCAATCAAATTATTAGCTGGAAGGCATTTTTAGGAAATTGAAAAAGCACTTAATGCAAAAGCTGATTTATTTCGCTCGAAAAATGGAGGTTATCTTTGCTAGGCAAGAAAAAGAAACCACTGAACCCAATTTGTCTAACAGTCCAAATCACAGATATGTAAGTTTGGAGAAAAAAAAAAAAAAGTACCGATTTAGCCCATTTAATGCTATAAATGGTTCTTGAAGTAGGGACAACACGATCGAGCGATGTAATTAGAGGAGATGCAAACACTGTGCCAGGAGGAACACACCTCTTGTTACCAGGACTGGATGTTCCCGATTAGAAAGCCTGCTCCAGAGGAGCACTGAAAACAAATTTGTAAGCAACAAGCATGTGCGAATACACTACGGGACAGAGTGAAAGGCTGGATTAGCGGGTGAGCAGAACATATCGGTGTGGATGCTCTCGTGGGATTTATGAGCAGGACTAATGTCAGATTGGAGCTTTACCATCCAAAATATTTAGTATGTTGCATATAATATTTAGATAATGTCATATTTTTAGGATGACAATAATGATTTGTCACATACGCCACAACTTAGACCTGCGTTTAGCTAGTCTAATAAGATCTAATAAGCCCTAAGAGGAAAATAGTGCAGCATTATTTGACCTACTTTTCCAGTGTACGCAAACAAAGATGTCGAACTGGTGTCTCTCCAGACTTCATAACGTCGTGCACCGAAGAGTGCAGACGTTAATTGCCCACTTTACGAAGCTGTGAGCATCGACGGATGTAACACGGTGTTGGCATGGTTACCAAAGAAGTTTCCATCAAATAATTTCGATTTGGTTACAACGAGAGGACTTCCACTTAAAAAAGTAATTTATGAGTTGATGAGACAACATGACCTTTGCAATTTAAGCACATGATAGAAGAAGTGCAGTTGCATTGGGGACACTGAGCTTGATAGATATGGAGACGTTTAATCCTCGTGATTATCGACAGCCCTGAGAGTGGCTGAGGCAAGATAAAGGTCAAGCTACCCAAAACTAAATTTGTGGAGTCTTTTTGTGGAGACATTATTAATTGCTAAAGGATACTAGCGTGACTAAAAAGGTCAAGCTACCCCAAAACTAAATTTGTGGGGTCTTTTTGTCGAGAAATTATTAATTGCTAAAGGATACTAGCATGATTGAAAAGAATTTGAATAACAATACAAGCTCAAAATTGATTGAAATTGCTTCATTTTCACAGCAATTATGACCATTATACAAATGAAAGTCCAATGTGCTAATTTACATAATTAGTATCTAACATTACTTTTCAATCAACTTGATGATAAATTACTGACAGCCTCCATATGTGCTAAAGTGCCAATTGCTTCCAACGAAGATGGTTTCACTGGTATCATAGCAACAAGTGGCACATTTTTACACTCGAGTTGCATCGCACAGATTTTTGATTTTACTAAATGAACTTTTTCCATCAGTCTCAACATTATACCTCAGCAGTAGCACAACTGAAAATAAAAGTTTGATAAATGCAAAAGGTTATGTAAACATGCATATATAAATTGCATGTGAATATAAAATCAAAGTTTTCGAAATTAAGGGCTATTATAGACGTCAAAGATATTAACTGGGTCGGCAGTGAATGAGTTAATTGGACTCCATTATCCAATGGATATAGTGGTCCTGCATCTTCAGTACAGTATGTCTTCAAATATCTGCTCCCACATGACAAGCTGTCTCACGATTGGTTGGAAGACAGAGGAGGCAGGCGTGTGTGTGAACATAAAAACACAGATTTTCATAGACTCTGGTGTTCGCTCATCATCTGCCTCCATCCAAACATTCCACGCAAAACACATCCCAAAGCTTCTTCAGCATGTCTCTTGAAGAAAAAGACAAGACCAATGTGCGGATCGTTTTTTTAGGAGCAGCAGGAGTGGGGAAGACAGCCCTCATCCAGCGTTTCTTAAAGGACACTTTTGAACCTAAGCATCGCCGTACCGTCGAGGAGCTCCACAGCAAGGAGTATGAAGTCGGGGGTGTCAAAGTCAATATCAACATCATGGACACCAGCGGCAGCTATTCTTTCCCGGCCATGAGAAGGCTCTCCATCCAGAATAGTGATGCCTTTGCGCTGGTCTACGCAGTGAATGACCCGGCATCCCTGGAGGCAGTTAAGCGTCTCCGGGATGAGATCCTGGAGGTCAAGGAGGACAAGTACATGTCTATCGTTGTGATAGGGAACAAGATCGACCGTCAGCACGAGCGTCAGGTGTCGAGCGAGGATGTTGTCTCCACAGTGGAGCTGGACTGGAATAATAGTTTTGTGGAGGCATCTGCCAAAGAGGACATTAACGTGCTACAAGTGTTCCGGGAGCTTTTACAGCAAGCTAATTTGCCAAGCTGGCTCAGCCCGACACTTTGCCACAGGAGGGAAACCTTTCCCAAGGGGAAGGATAAGATGCCGAAAATGAACAAGGCCAACAGCTGCCTCCTATCCTAACTTTGAGGACGTCATCTAAAAATTCATTGAAAAAAAAATTTGTTTATAAAAGGGAAGCTGACTGGATGTATTGTATTGCTACTGAACAAGACCTCAATGGAAGTGCTTCTAAATACGTGATTTTAAAGATGGACTTCTGTATTTTCTTCGTCTTTTATGGAACGTCTGAAAAGCTTTCTGTGGATTGGGAATGAGTACTTATCCCAGAATATTTAAAACAAAGCATTTGGTTTGTCCAGTGGTTTTGTAATGTCCTTCTAAAATAAAGAAATTAATTAAATATGAGTATCTCTTGAAAATAAACCTTGGAGAAAAAAAAAGGTGAAAACTGAATAATATAAGAAGCCAGAACATTGGTTACTTTGAGTGGAAACTATTTCAAATTGGCTGTTGTTCAGAATTTCTCACAGCATTTGAGACCATGGAAGAACTCAAGCAGAAGCTTGTCTGATACTGCCCTCTTGTGGTCAACATTTACAATGTCGCTACAGTATTTTCTTAATACACGCCAGAATGATTACAAATCATATTTTTTCCTCCCTCTTATTTGCATTACAATTTGGAACAGTTTGACTTCTAGCTGAATCTATTAAATCTAATAAATGATTAATTTGTTCAGGAATTATTATTCCCATTAGCTGTCAGGGGTTGTTTTAATTGGTGAAAACTATAAATATTCACCTGAAATCAAATTTTATTGCTCGGATAGGCAAACCAAATATGTAAATCGATACTAAAACCAATAATGGCAAGGTGGATCATTTACTGCAATAAAATCAAAGCGAGATCAAAGACAAGATAAAATGGAGGTGGATTTGTTCGCACTTGTGTTTGAATCTTCACAGCGTGTCGGAGACCTTTTAACAAGTCGAATTTTAACGAGATGTCTGCTTTTACGTGCTCTTGAAGACTTCTGACGTCAATTTGCCACAATCACACATTGCTGTCACGTCCTGAGTGGTGGAATTCACACACACACACACACACACACACTTCCACCAAACTAAAGCCATCTCAAAATTTGCAGTATAAGTGAGTCTGTGTGAATTTATGAGCTGTTTTATCAAATTTTAAATAGTCACTTTTTTAGATCAGTATGGCAAATTGTTTCTTTTATTTAACGGACAATGACAAACATTCATTTGGGAAGTGGATAAAGAAAAACGGGAAGACATCATTAAGTTACAGCAACTGCCTGCTTGCAAATCAGCACATGCGAGCATTTACAGAATAGGAGAAATAATAACATTGGAAACAAAATGGCAAAAAAAAGCAAGCCCCCCCCCAACCAACATCAGGAACATGGAAAATATTTTTGCATTGTCTCATTAAGTATGTCCCTGAGCAGAGAGCTATATTAACATACAGAGTAGACGAAGCAATATTTTTAACGCTCAAAAAGTGCGCATGTTCAAAACATACATTAGTCAACTTATGCATACACAGACTGTAATTATATTTGCATTATTGCCAAAAGAAATCACTTTTTCGGATATCAATATAAATCCAGGCGGTGGTTGTGTTTTCATTTTTTCGTGACATGTAAACAAAATCATACTTAAGGAAATATACAAGTTGAAATAGAACTAATTCGATTCAGTATTGTCATTTTCTATCATCACAATTGAGACTCAATGTAGGAAGATTAAAAGTCAATTGGGTAGCTAAATTTGATTTTTATTCAAGAAAAGATGCCTGCTAACAGTAATATTAGATTACTAGCACGTTTAAGAGTTGACATATTGCATCGCTATTGCTTTTGGGTACTTCATCAAAATCAGTTTTTACAAGACCAAAAGTGTTTTAAATTCATACTTCGGCTATGAATCAATATTTAAAACACTTTTAATAAGTGTGTGTACCTAGACGAAACATACTGACTTGTGAAACTCGTCTTTGCAAAGTAAAGCTGAGCTAAATGGCTAACACAAAAAATAGCAATGTGAATGACATCACTGTCGCTAATGAATGAACGAACGAAAAAAAAAAAGCTCTAAATTTAGTCGCAATGAGGAGTTTGGCTAGCTGAAAACCTCTCGCCCAAAATTAAATGCCTGCTAATCATAGTGCAACGTAGCTCAGACCGAAAAAGCCAGCAAAAGAGTCAGAGACACATAACAGCAAAAAGATGCGTCTTACTACTTCTCAGTCATTAAGTACATCAGTAGTTATTTTTAAGCATTTTTTTAAGGCAATGATAAATCATCTAGAGTGCTATACAATATGATGATTTAAGAAAGCTTTCAAAAACTAGACATAATTAAGATTTAAAAAGAAAATAATTCTATCACTTCACTCGTTTTGTAAACACTATTGGTGTGGTTGAAGATTTTTTTTTTTTGGCAGTCAAAAGGGGAAAAACACTTGCGTACAAATGGACAATGACTTAGACATATGTGATGCATCTATGTTTCGTTTCTTGTTTTGAAACATCATTACAATATGTTAGAAGTAGGCGGAAAAGTCCAAACCTTCCTTCAGTCACCATCTGACCCACCTTTCTGGTTTAGTCGTCCACAGCAATGTTGCGGAATAAGTAAGCCATGGATTCGCCGTTATGGATACGACGGATGGCCTCAGCTAGGATCATACTGACGTCCACCGTTTTGATTTTGGGACACTGAAGCTTCTGAACTTCATGCGGGACTGTATTGGTCACCACCACCTCAAACAAAAAACAAATCCTTACTTACTAATGCAGTGCTAGCACAAACTTATTTTTTCTGTTCAAATATTTTTGGATGTTTCCTGTTGACGAGAAAAGATTCAACCCTACAATGACATGTATTAGACATGAATATTTTTTTCGTTGTCCTCACCTCATCAATAGCCGACTCTTCTATGAGACGTGGAGCATCGGCAGAGAGTAATCCATGTGTGGCCATGATGTAAATTTTGTAGGCGCCTCTTTCTTTCAGGATCTCAGCGGCTGCCAAAAAATCTCCTACGTCGTCGATGATGTCATCCTGGAGAGGAAACATGGCAGTCAAGAATTTGAGTTTTGGGTGTATGATAAGCGACTCCTGCAAAAGTGGACCAATGCTTGCAAATTGGTGCACGCAAAATTTCAAGTACCGTAAATTTCGGACTATAAGTCGCGACTTTTTCACAAATTTTGAACCCGGAAGTTTTAGCTGGTGGGGCTTATAGTCCGAAAATTACGGTAGTCTTTTCTGTACATATAGAATTTAATCTAGTTGGACACAATCAACCCAAGATTGAATCAACCTCTTACCACAATGATGGCAATTCTTCCTCCCACGTCCCCAACAACAGTAATGGGAGGTTTCTCCTTGGCCATCATCACTGAAAAAGCAAATCGGTTTTTGTTAGCAGCATCGCAGATTCGACGTTCGAGCCTGCTCACGAGTCACTCTCAGTAGATTGGGTAAAATGGGTTGAGAAAATAATTTTAGGAAAATCACTGTCCCAAATTCCTTTCTGATGTTTAGTTCACAACGCCATCTTAATTTTTAATAGGCTGCTGAATTACTCCCCCCATTCTACCCCACCTATGAGATTTTTTTTTTTTAAGAACGCCAAAATGTTTAGCACATGCCATGCAAAGAATCAAGAGGGGGTTTTTTTTCTGCCCAGGATACCCAATCAGAAGGCAGCGCCGCAACTGCCCGCAGCGTGCATACGAACAACTATGCACCAGAGAAAGGTTATTTGACGGTGGACAAGTGTATGGCAACCACTGCCGAGGCTTTCTTCATTCTCGGTTGCCAATCTCACGGGGTCAATCGTCAGTCCAACAATCGCTGCTTCCAGCGAACACTTGCATACATGCACACAATCGTCACAATGCACCTTGAGAATTTTTTTTTTTGTGTGTGTGCATTTTTTAAACTTTATAAATAAATTGTCTTTTTCTTCCAAGACAGTAGCATTGTGAGAATTGTCGGCCATGTAAATGCTTCGATTAATTCAAAAGGGTTGAAGGAGACAATCAGCCAAACCAAGCCAATTCTAAGAGGGGGAAAGTATCAGGAAGAAGAGAAAGGAAGGCGCATGCCTTGTGCAACACTACTGAATACCGCGAGGCACACACGGCATCAGCCATGTAAACACCACAAAGTCAAACCAATGATCGCCTGGTTAGCAGTAAACACACCTCTGTGAAGTTCTTAACGACTTGCCGAGACACTTTGAAACATGAGACATGTGTGATTGCCAAACGCGAATAATAAATAAGCCCAAAAAACCGATTCAACTAAAATGTCAATTTTTTTCAGAGCTGAATTGTATCAAGCAAATTCATTTGGAAGGTTTCCTCTTCCTGCAGGTAAATCATTTTTAACGTTAGGGAAAAGCATGCTTCATCGGTCTCATCACATGCAGTCGACAAGAGCAAAAATGTTAATCAGATTTTCCAAAAAAAAAAGCTTGAACAAAGATGCCACATGTGCTGATTGGCAAGATGAGTCCAGATATTGAAGTCAAGAAGAATAAAAGGAAAAATAAAAATGCTTGCCGTGGTTCTGGTTTTGATTTATGGAAAATAAAATCAGAACAAACAAAGGTTTGGATCATCTTGTAGAAGAAACCGTCTGGAATGTGAGGTGGGGTGCAAAAAAAATTTTGCAATTGTGTCTTTTATCGCTTATAACGTTTTGACACCGGTCACCCTTCTTCAATCCAGATGATTTTTTTTCCCAGGATGAGACACAAACTCTTTGTCGGCACATGCACGAAGAACTGAGGAACCATTTGAAGAGGAACCGTTTCATAGTTAGAATGTAGGTTAGGTTTATGCTCGTACTTGGAAGCTCTATGCCAGGGAACGGAGCTTGTTGTTTGCCTGCTATCGCCAACAAATAAACACCACATTAAACACAAATGCACACATATTTTCACAAACACATGATGCCAAGACTTGTAAAATCCTCTTGTGGATCATTCGTCAATCGACTTTCTTTGGAAACGTTGACGGAATTTGACAATTGCTGCTCCAGGGGAGGATTTTTAAAGTCAATGGTGAGAATAAAAACATAAGTAAAAGGGAGAAATATTTTGATTAAATAAAGGGGATATAATGTTTTTTTTTTTTTAGTCATTTGCCAATGACACAAATATTAGATTTTTTTGGGTCAGACTCAGTTGTTGTCCTGAGCCGTAAATGATTAAAAATTTCCAAATTAATCCAGAGAAGACAATACATACATGCAATAAAATATTTTTTTAAAACTTGTACATTGGTCTTATATTGTTCCCCAATGCAATTAAACTTAATTAGTTGACAACTGCAAAAAGTAAGATAAGTAACAACTAATTAAATTTAGGTTATTTATGAGGTTATTTCAAGGTTGCAACGTGATAAATAATATTTAGGCAATCAAAAAGCATGCAATCCTATTTCGTCATGTATGATTGATGATATGGGTGGAAAAACAGGCTAAAATTTCATGTTTGGTTCAAGTATGGCAAATGAACACAAAGCTTGGTCAAATGTCAGTCTTAGTTCCACGAGACGATACAATGCGCTGCTTTTGGCTTCATTCCAACCTACAAAATCATAACAGAAAAAAATTGAAGTTATCCATTTTAAACAATGGCTTCCTTACAAGGCAGCTCTAATCCCGTGTGTCCCGTGGTGTTGCGTACACATGGCGGCGAATGCCTTCCGTCAGCCATGTCCGACTCCGAACACTGAGCCTCGCCGTGAATCACGGCCAGACCCAAACGCAGGCGTTCCGCGTAGGACTGAGCTCTAGAAGAATCAATGATAAAATAGATTTTTACTTTGTGCCAAAATCTCATTAAATCCTTTCCATGCATTTACCTCTTGGCTGCTGCTGGAGATTTAGCCACAATGATGGCGTTCCTGTAATCTGGAATCTATATGAAGAAAAAAAAAATCTTTAAAATGGTTATTCAAGTGCTAAGAAGTTTGCTTGAATGGAATGATCACCTCCTCTTGGATATACTGGATCAAGAACGGGGAAGCCCGCAAATTGTCCACGGGAAAGGAAAAGAAACCTTGGATCTCTTTTTGATGCAAGTCCATTGTGATAATGTGTGTAAGACCTTTATCGGAAAAGATGAAATTAATTCTTACAAGATATAAACAAATGAGGTGACAGAGAGGCTTTTTACCTGCTTTTGCCAACATGGACGCTAACAGCTTACATACTATGGAGCCCCTCTTCCTCATCTTGCACTGTTTGCTGTAGGGGAAGTATGGAATAACCCCGATGATGTTTTTTGCACAAGAGGTCTTGAGGGCGTAGGCCATAACCAGCAGCTCCATGATTGCCGTGTTGACATCTCTGCTTGGAGATAAGAGACAATGTAATAAGAAATCGCCAGAGCTTCAGATATTGCGACACTCACCGTGGTATGGTTTGGATTATGAAGATTGTTTGTCCACGAACAGATTCTTTCACATCCACTCTCGTTTCTGCAAACAAATAAAATATGGAAGAAACAACAAAGCATGTATTTTTTGGTGTATCATAACATTTCAGCTGATATGTATACAAATATGACTAGGGCTGGAAAAATACTTTATGGAAATGTTGCTTTCTTTACACCTCTTTTTTTTTTTCTTACTAGTTTTCTCTTACCACTATTAGACTCTTGAAAGACAACCGATTTTCCCAGCTCAACTCCCAGTCGTCTGAAAAGCAAAAGCATTTGAGTTACGCAGACACACCCAAACAAGTGGTCTTCAAAAAATCAGAATAAATTGATTCAAGGATTGATCAACTATGTAAATAGAGTGCAATGTATGTACTGTTATAACCAACTATAACAGGTTTAACAGGTTAACATATGGAGACGAATGTTAAACTTGAATAGTTGAGTAAATTTAGCAAGCATGATGGAGTGAGATGAATTGCAACATTCTTACTCTGTTATCTTCTTCGCCAGTTCTGTGCATGCTACGGAGGAATTTGCCGAGAAAACACGATAACCACTTTTGGCGATGTTCATGGTGCTGTTGATCCAGTCCACTACTAAAAAGACCCACACTGGATTTTGAGTGAAATTTGCGGTTTCGTTTCTAGTGACGTTGAGGTTAGCTTCCACGTTAGCTACAAGTACGCTCGCCTGTGATCTTAAACTGCGCCGATCGAAACTACAACTTTGGATTTGTTGGAAAGTAAGAAAAGAGTTGCATAGAAGTATGCTAGGTCACTTGAAAATTTCTAGAAGGTCTTGCGATGTTCTCACGACTGATGGATACCTGACCGGTTCAGGTAGCGTGCTGCTTTTGTAAGTATCAGCTGATATTTCTTACTACGGAAGCTTCGCTGAGACAAACTTCGCGAGTTCGCGTCGCACATTCTGTTATACGTCACCGCGTGGCTCAGATAAACCATTAAATAATTCGCGTATTCTTTCGGATTGTTATTTTTAAATACGATGTTAATTAATAATGAAATAAAATAAATATACTTGTATTTAATATTTATATTCATTACTTATATTTAATAAAATAGCTTAAATTACATAATTTTGCCACTCCTGCAGCTGCATATGATAGAATTATCCTTTAGAATTTAAAGTTTACCTGGTTGTGAAGGTACATAAAATATATTTTGAAGCGTTTTCCATCATTATTTCAAACTGAAGGTCTAACAGGCAATTGTCACTTTCATTTAATTTAATTCTACCAATAATAATCATTCAAGCAAAAATATTACTATTATATTAATATTATTATACACTCTGCTGTAAAAAAAAAAATTCATCGCTCACAGAGAACCGCTGGCATGCAAAGAGATGAATTCAACTCAGCTCTATCTAATTGACCTCATCTGACCATGATGTCAATCAAGCATCTGGGTGCACCAAAATAAACTGAGAAGATAAACAAATATCTGCAAACAATGACAAACTGGTCGCACAACGTTGGCAGATGCACACCCGCACAACGTTGTGTTACTCTCTTTTCTTTTTTTTTTTTAAACAGCTTGATCATTAATGACACACTTGTCAATGTTTAACCTGCGTCTGTACGTTGTTAACACCTTCTGCATACCCATTGCAGCACCCCTGTGTATGTTGATCTTTTAACATTTATTTCTCTCAACAGGTGGCCCTAAAATAATTCTCCACTGATTGATGTTCCAACCCAGCCAGGAATGAAATCTGAGCACATTCTCAGCTGTGACAACAAAACCAAGGTGCCACTTCCTTGGATAACCTTTGTCAAATTCTCACAGCAAGGGTGAATAGTATACGTTTCAAAGAGTGTGTATATATGTGTGTGTGGGGGGGTGGAACAGACTTGAAACCATGCAGTGACGCATGCAGTTTGTAAAAAAATCAAAATAAATGAGATTCTGTCCCATTTATTACTGACGTCATTCTGTTTAATTTACACCCCTTGGTGTGCCATTTATGCTGTCTGGTTTTGTGTGGAATTGAAAAATGATGAGAGGTTAATCTCCTAAGAATGGGTATAATGGAAGAACAGGTCTTAATCTGACATTGTATCTCTAACGGCGGATTATTTTTCCAAACTTCTATCTCATCATGTTTTCATCAAACAGCACTTATAAAAAAAATAAAAAAAAAAAGTGAGGTGGAAAGGGGAGCAGGAGGAGAGGGAGTGTGTGAAAGGGAGAGTACAGAAGCTCCTCCTTGTTCGCTGCGTGTGTTTCTTGTGGTTTTTTTCTCCCCAGCCTGTTCTTCACTCACACCGAGATTCAGTGCTGGGAGCGCAACAATTCTCATTGGGGCAAAGACGTAAAGGAAAGCAGCCTCTTTTCCCATCAAGAGCCAAGAGAGAGAAAAAAAAGGTAGGATTTGACTTTTATTTATTTGGTGGATAGGGGGCAGCTAGATCTTTGCCCTTCCTTTTGATTAAATATGTTTCTAGATGGAGAGGATGCAGGGAGAGGGAGATCTGGACCACCTGGAGAGACCAAGCTCACTGACTGAGAAGGATAAGGTGAACATCCAGGACTCCTGGGCAAAGGTTTACCAGAACTGTGATGATGTTGGAGTGGCCATACTCATTCGGTATTTACTTTTTCTCTCTTGTTGATTGCATCTAGAGATTTTTCTTTCTTCTCAAATTATTTTCAAATTTATTTTCAGATGTGCATCATCAATTAGTTCCATAATGTTTAAATTTAAATGACTGTACTCATTCGGTATTTACTTTTACTCTCTTGTTGACGGCATCTGATTTTTTTTTATTCACATATTATTTTCTAATTTCTTCTCAGATGTGCACCATCTATTAGTTCTATAATTTTAATTTATATGACTATAATTATCAGGACATGATTTTTTTTTAAATGAAATTGTTTCACTTTCTTGTACATTCATCAAAAAGTAGAGGCAAAGGGATAAACAATAATCCATCAGTCAGACTCCCTTGGCTCTCAAAGGGCTCCCTCCCTTAAAGCAGGTTATGTTTTGAATGCCAGGCATCCCACAGTGGCTCAACTATATCACAAGCAATCTATCTTTTTAAACATCTCTATTTTTTTAATTTTTTTTTGGAGCGGTAGGGGTGAGTGTGTTTTCTTTACAAACTGCATCACTGAATTTTGTGAAGTCATCATGTAAACATTCATCCAAGTATGGTGGACCAAGCAATCTGCTTGGGTTCATTCTGGAAGTTTTGGCAGCAGCTGTTGTTGTCTTTTCAATTGACAAAAGAAAAAAAAAAGGGAGGAAATGCAGCAATGGGTTATCACCATACATATGAATAGGAAGTTTAAGGGGACCTCAGATGGAATGCAAAGAATTTACCTCCTCCCACTCACCTTTATTCGTCTATGTATTACTTACAGATGACGGGGTGGGTATCGCAGTTGAACCATAATATTTTGTTTTTAAAAACCTCACTGGAATTTTTATTAGAAGTATCAGTTCCAACGAACACACACTACCAATGATGATCCAATGAAGAATTATATCAAAAATATTACCTGTATAAAATTAATACATCTTAAACGGGTCATTTATCAGTTGTATATTTTGGTTACTATATTAAATTGGATAAAAATAAATAAAAAAATGAATAAATAAATGAATAAATAAAAACATACATTTAAAAAATATATACACTATATATATATATATATATTATGATTTGCTTGTGTGGCTAATGCAGAGTGTTAAACCCAGATACTGTCCATCTTTAATTTTAAATATTTTTTTCGTTCCATCCGGCGATCTTGAGGGATTTAATGAATGAATCCACGGTAAATTTCCTGCTTGTTGCTGAGAGTCCTCTCCATCAAATCTCAGAGTAAACTTTAAAGCTTTGAAACTGCCCATTCCCCCTCTTACAGGTTACAGATAATATATCAAAAAGCAGACTTTGACACAGCCTGTGAAATTAAAAACTTTTTCCGAGGTTCAGCTTCTGGGTTCATCTTGAAGAATAGATAACGACGGATTACGACTGTGATGGCCGTGTAAAATACTAATGAGGCTATTTATATGCAACCACAGGTGGTGCAATTCCATGCACCAAAGATTAAACATCATGGTCCCTCATTAGCTTGTAAGAGTCAAATTAAAATACTTATAGAGGTCTTCCATTTACATAGAGCTCAACATTCAACTTGAATCTTTGTCAGGAATTTCAATTCATAATGAAAAGTCTGAAAGAGGAAGTTCTTTGTTTAAAAGCTAATTAGTAGATGATAAAAAACAATGAAACATCAGGGTTAGATTAGCAGATGGTTTTGCCCTCGTTTTAAAAGGTGGGAAGGGTTCAGGTTTTTTTCTAAATTTGGGGAAAATCTGAAGAATACAGAATAAAATTGATCCCAACTGACAGTAATAATCAGTAACAGGCAATTTTATTTTACAATAATGAAATCATCCACCCGTGGATGATTTTTTCTACTGCTTGTCAACAAGATCAACCAAAGTCTCTCCGAGTTGAGAGACGTGAGACAGGCTGCAGACTTGTCTGGACCTTCTCTCATTTAGACTCAAATTGTCACATGTGGACAATTTAGAGTCTCAATAATCCTAACACACATGTTTTGGGAATGTGGAAGGAAGTACCCAAGCAAACTCCCAAAAGGAAAGGCTGGAAATGAAATTCGAACCCTGAAATTTTATAATGAGATGCAGATGTGCTGACATCTTACCAAAACTGAACAAAATTTTACAAGTTCACTACTAACTTTGTTTTCACCAGATGTTATTTATTTAATTGAGTGAGATTTTTAAAGTTAAATTACTCTTTTATTGCATTCCATAGCCAAAATAAAAATACTCAGTCACATGGGATACAGGTTTTCTTTTTTATTGTTTTTTTTTCCTGCCCAAAATCTGCCCATTGTATATTAACATTTTCACAATAAACGTATAAACACAATTTTGTCCATAAATTAAACAAAAAAAATAGCTGATGGATACTTTCCATTGGCTGTATATATTTGCTCATAATAATAAAAATAAAAAATAAAAAAAAAAATAAATAAAAAACTAGTGCAACCAGAAATTCAAGGGATTAAATGAGCTCCACACCCTCATACTGATTTTCATCTCCCTCCAACAGGCTGTTTGTTAACTTCCCGTCATCCAAGCAATACTTCATCAAATTTAAGAACATAGAGGACCCAGAGGAACTGGAAAAGAATCCCCAGCTCAGGAATCACGCCCGCAGAGTCATGAACAGCATCAATACGCTGGTGGAGAACCTAGCTAACCCGGAGAAGATCGCCTCAGCGCTGAAGCTCCTCGGCAAAGCACACGCGCTTCGGCACAAAGTGGACCCGGCGTACTTTAAGGTTGCACCACGAACTAATCATCCACAATTTCCCTACATTTTATTTTGTCTTAATTTTCTCATATCTGTCCATGTCAGATCCTCAATGGTGTTATCCTGGAAGTATTGGGAGAAGTTTTCCCAGAGGTGATAACAGCAGATGTAGCAGGAGCATGGACTAAACTCTTGGCTACAGTCTGCTCTGGTATCACCAGCACCTATGAAGAACTGGGTTGGACCAAGCTCTCCACCTCAACTGGGTGAAGGTTCATTGAACGGCGCGTACCTATAGACCTCTGACTGTGTGTCTTCAAGGATGAAAGACTTCACTTTGAAATATCTTCTTCGCATAGAATCTATATCGCAGAAAAACCGTCTCATGTTATCTATCGGCAGCTACGGGATAGCATCGAAGTGTATCAAAGGAGAAGAAGACACATAGAATGTGCCTTGTAATGTATGTGTAAAGTACCGTATTTTCTGCACTATAAGGCGAACCTGAAAACCTCCAATTTTCTCAAAAGCTGGCAGTGCGCCTTATAATCAGGTGCGTCTTATATATGGACCAATAATGAGCCACTACAGCAGGCGTCCAAAGTCCGACACGCGGGCCAAATGTATATATCTTATATATGGACAAAGTTTTAAAATGGGCCATTCATTGAAGGCGCACCTTATAATCCGGTGCGCCTTATATATGGACAAAGTTTTAAAATGGGCCATTCATTGAAGGTGCGCCTTATAATCCGGTGCGCCTTATAGTGAGGAAAATACGGTACATATATCCTAAAAACTGCCATGTAAATATCACACAATGCTTCTGTCTTTGCTAGTGTAAACCATGCGGGATACTCAGAATAACATTTTTACATTTTTAACAATAATCATAATAGATTTTCTCATCATGACATACCTTTGTATCCACATTTACCAATGTTTTGAAATAAAAATATTTAAAAAAAGTGACTCGATATAAGATACCAATATGCTTATAGTAGTCCATTTTGGATAATTCATTCTCTCCTGTTTTTCGATCTCGTTACGCTTAGCTAATGAGCGTATTGAATAATATATGGTGACACCATTGCATTTAACATGAAAGAAGAGCTAGTACATTATTTAGCCCAATGATTTCTGCAACAACAGTCTTGATTTAAATACTCCAGATATCATCCATGCATTTTCTATTCTCCAGGTGGATTTAGCTTGGTGTGCTGACAATCTGACAATGAATCTCACCATGGTTGTTTTTAGAACAGAACCCCACAGCAGGCTCTGTTTGCCTCCTAGTCCTGCCAGCTAGATCTAACCCCTTCTTGATCCCAGCTAATCCTCTCAGCTAATCTTCACGTTCGAGAGTCACAGCCAAGAGGAAGACAGAAATAGTCTGATTGTTACACCACAAGTGTTTGCCTTTTCAATTTGACGCTTTTAATGGGAGCGGAGGTCTCGCTGCTCTAAGCACCGGGAGATCCTTTGGAAAGGATCATGTGCACCACAATAGCCGTCCTTACTAGCATCGGGCTCATCTTGCGGCATTTATTCTCCAGTAAAATCAACCCGTAAGTAGTCTGCTCATTTTCTTGAAGTTTGCAGAATGTGAATCAATTTTCTTATCATCGGACGCAGGCAGATGGAGGAAGAGGTGCCATATGTGAAGAGCAACCAAGCTCCAGAAAATCAGAAATGATGGTGAGTATTACTAAAAAACTTGGGAATGGTTCAAATAAGAAGATCCTAGGATAATTTGTAGTGTGTGTGTGTGTGTGTGTGGGTGGGGGGGGGGTGTAGGGGGGGGGGGTCAGAAGGGGCTCCAGACAAGGGTGGAAAGTGGAGCAGTGGAGCATGTTCCTGAGGCACAGATGCATAAAGATCGCAAAGACGCCTGTCCCACATTTTTCTGTTATGCACCGGCTGCAGCTCGACTTACACTAAATGATTCAGAGGCTGAACAACAATCCATCATCATCACTTTGGAAGCTGTAGGAAATGTGATAAGCAATGTGATGAAGGTACGACTGCGCAAGGTTTTGATTTTGATCAAAATGGAGCAAGTTTTATGAAATCAAGTCATTTGGTGGAGCAACTAAATGTCAAACTCAAGGCCCGGGGGCTAGATCCGGCCCGCCGCATCATTTCATGTGGCCTGCAAAATCAAAATTATGTTTCTTGTTAAAATGCCAAAACTCTAAATTGTCTTTCCTTTTAATAACAGTGAGGTATAGCGAAAAAAAGTTACAATCCCAATTTCAAAATACCGTATTGGCCCGAATATAAGACGAGGTTTTTTTCATTAAAGTAAAACTGAAAAAGGGGGAGGTCGTCATACATTCGGGGTCTAGACAAAGGCTTTTTTCAAACTTAAGTCTTGAAATGATGGTGTCGTCTAATAATCAGGGTTGTCTTATATTCGGGCCAATACGGTAAATTCGAAAAATGTTGCGCTGTTACAATTTATTACGTGGCTAATCATGGGTGCAGTGTGGCGGACATCTATCCCACGCTATAGTTATCCCATGAAAAACTAGCATGCCATCCATGAAAGAATTCAAAACATCAATCCGGGGTCAAATTCCAGCCACCCAAATGAGTTGTCTACACACAGTTGGGTTTTTTCAAAGAGTGGAACTACCCTGACCTTGACCCAACTTTACATCTGTGGGATCTTCTTGGCATGTTTCTACATTTGGCTGACCTGCGATAACTCATGAGTCATAAGTCATCGGCAGCAGTGTGTGACTATCGCGAGGAGGCTGTGTTTGGTTTTTACTCATGTTACTGATCCTGAAACACATCTTGTTTCTTCCTCATTACTCAATATAAGTACTTACTCATTCACTTCATTACATACCACCACACAAGAGTCGATGAATTCCATTTCTTGATTAACTACTTTGTTGTTTTGGCAGTGTATTTGGGTTTTTTATTTTTCTGCATGATGAAGGGTCACTTTGCTTGCAACATTTTTCAAATTGGCAGATAATATTTTGTAGCCCGGCCTTCCTGTTCTCCATGCTAATGAGTGGCTAATATCCAGTAGCGGTTTTTGGCACGGGTGACATAGGTGGATGCCCAGGGCACGAAAATTTCAATAATTTGAGATTGGCTGGCGATCGATTTTACCCTACCTCATGCCCAAAGACTGCTGGGATGGGCTCCAGCATGCCTCGTGAGGATAAGTGAAATAATTCCTTACATGTCTTCTCGTTTTCTCCCTTTACTGATTCGGACAGGTCTGCACATCGAGGCCCATGCCAAGTTTTCAACCTGGAGTGAAGAAACAACAAAGTCGGGAAGGATTGAGCATTCTGGTCTGTCCTGCACATGCTCTCTATTCTGCGACAGGGAACTGAGGCAAAGGGAATTTGGGCTGAATTCCAGTTTCAAGATAACATTCTCGTGTTTTCATGCCAGTTTAAGCTGGTTAGATTTGCACTATGACCCTTTATTGTTGTTTAAGTTAGCTTTGCGTTAAAGAGATTCTGTCAGAGAGCCATCGGAAACTAGTAATGTGCCTCCTTGGAATAAATAAATAAATAAATAAATAAATAAATAAATAAATAAATAAATAAATAAATAAATAAATAAATAAATAAATAAATAATGGTCTTTTTTACTAATTGCAAAGGATGTTTGAAATGGTCAAGTAATAGTAAAGGAATGTACGTATATTGTAAATCATCCTGTAACCTGCTGTGGTGAATTAAAATGTTAAGCCATGTTATCTCTAGGAGTCAATTAAAACCTTTGAAAATACTGCACTAAATATATTTTACATTTCAGTACAAAGGATGGGATTAGTTCTGTCCATTTTGGGCTATCAGGGGGCATTATGGAGAGGGCTTTGCATCAGATGTACCCCCAAAGTCCAAGGAGTATGTCGTAAATCATTTTCATGATAAATGACACATTTATTCAGATGTTTTTAATTGCTGTAATGATATTTATTGCTTAACTGGAACTGAACTCACTTATTGCATCACACCACACTGAAGCAATTTAAGATGTTTTTATGTAGTTGCATTTAATGTGGGTTATTTGCAGCATTCTGAAGTCACACTAAAAGTCCAGCTAGTTAGAAATTGGGCAAGTAGGCCTATGTAAACAAAAAGAAAAGACTTGCAAGATAATAAGCTCACACATTTCTCAAGTTATTTCTCGGTTATCATTTTGCTGATCAAGGTGCAACTTAAGGCACAAGTCCTACTGAATTAAATACAAACAAAATGTGAATTATTCTAATAATTGAACGTTTTTTATTATTATTTATTTTGTAAATTCCGATGCCACCTGGTGGTGGGATTTTTGGAGTATTATGTGGCATTTACTCGGTTGCAATGACAAGCGCAGTAATGTCTGAAGTGGTTGGAAAGATTGAATGAAAATAAAAACACTAATTTTGCTAATAGCATCCCATAAAATGTGTACACAAATGTTTATTTGTGAGTTGTACATGTATGCAATAATTAACTTTGAATAAAAATGGTTTGAAAATTAAATGCATTATGTTTTAATTGTTATAAATTTTAAAATAAAACATACTTTGTTTTACTGCAAATTTACAGGAAACATAAGCACAGCACCGGTGCCATCACGGGGCTCGCTGAAAACAACATTTCCCACAATGCAACTGGGCAGGTAAACAGGAAACGTTCCTCCTTCCTCAGTTCAAATCTTGGAGTTTGTGTGCCCAAACTACTAATCCGCTAGAAATGTGTGAACGTTTAAATTAACTATTCTATTGAAAATGGTGAAGCATGAGTCGTAACAGGAGTTTTTGAAATCACCATTGGAGACGAGATGCCTCATTTGGTTGATGCTAAAGTAGCTAGCTAACTGCTACTGTAATGGTAAACAAACCAACAATGGTGAGTATCTTGATTGACTGCAGTCTTCGTGAGTGCTTTAATTGAATCATTATTATTTTATTTTTAACTGGGATGCTATTTTCAGGCCACAAATCCAAAAGGGAAACCAACTAAAAGTAAGTTTTGTATGTCATCGATACAGGCTTACTGTACTGTACTGAATGAACAGCTCAAAATGTAATACACAGACACATGTAACAAAAATAAATAATGAAATTTCCATTTTCATGGCTCAACCAAGGCTCATTTGGTGATGGAGATATCCTCGAAAGCTCATTTGAGGGTGGCAGTAAGTGATAGCAGTTCTGTGGAATAAATAAAACAAAAAAACAAATCATTTTGATATTTAATAAAATGTACTCTTCAGAACTCCCACTAAGAAGGAAGTCAGGACGTGGTGGATTACGAAATAGGTATGCTTGAGTCATTGTATTTAATACATGAGAAACAATACTATATTTTATGTATGAATCCTTTTTTTTCCAGCACATCTGACATTGAAAACATCTTCAGTATTCTAGACGATGTAAATTTGGATGAAGACAACATTAAGGTTTGTTAAGGAGTGTTTTAATAGATACAAATAATTAAATAAGATATAAAAATTTTTATGTCAGTTGTTTTTAATTTTAATATTGTACAGGGCCCAGAAATGAATGCTGCATCAAAGAAAACCTCTCATTCAACTTCTGCAGAAACAAAAAAACTATCAGATAATAAAGAGTCTTTGCCAGAACCAGATATACTAGCGAGTGATATGAAACCAAGGGAAGCAGGTAATATAGCAGTGGCCTTATTATTATGAAACGCTTTAATCATTTAAAAAGTTGGTTTAGATGTTTACCTGAGAGCAAAGTGAGTTTTTCTCTTCCCCACTTCACCTAGATGAAATTTCCACAGGAGGGAAGAAGATAGACACATCTTCAGCACGTAACAAAAAGTTCAGCTTTCTTGGTGAGTCTGCCATTTGTCATTCGAAACTTCTGCATTTCAGGCCCAAAACTGCCAAAATGAAAAATTTATATATACAAATTAAAACAAAAATATACAGAAATAAAAGATGACAAAAAATGTATAGTACAAAATAAAAGCAAACAAATACAAAAACTGAAAAATAAACATGTAAATAAATAAAACTTAATATTCAATACAATTAAATAGCGATTTATAGATTTAAAAAAATATATATATTTGTTTTTATTTTCATTTTTATTTCAATCAATTTCTTTTCTGCAGACCTCGATGACCAGGATGATATGGATGACCTGGATGACCTGTTGGATAGTTTACCGCAAACCAAAAAAAAGACGCCATCCAAATCCAATTCACTGCCAACCAAACCTGAAAAATCTACACCTTCACATTCTGCATCTCTCGGCCAAAAAAGAGAAACAAGTAAATCTTATTTTACGGGATGTCATATTTTTCATGTTTTAATACAAACCTCACAAACACACTTTTATGTGTTTTAATAAGCCAGTGCAGCAAAGAAACTAAATGAACTCGTATTTGATGATGAGAAAGATGATTTAATTGACGAACTCGGCCTGGACTGTGAAATTCCCAAGAAAAAAGAAAATGTGCTTTTTTCCAACAGGGAAAGGTAAGTCTAAGTCTTAATTTTTTTCATCTTACATATTTATGGCCTGAATTTTTTTATATATGTCATCTCACCACCGTAGTGACCAACCACAAAGAGCTCGTACCAGACTCGATGAGATTTTAGAGAACTGTAATTCCCAACGTCCAGAATGGCCACCACCAGGCGGGAAGAAGGACCAGTCTTCATCTCGGGAGAAAAACTACAAAGGTAAGATGTCACTGTAGTGTTTAAAAATGTGTGTAGTGTTTAAAAATAATTTTGGAGCTTTATGTGTATTTCTCAGAGGCCCTTTTAGATGATGACCTCACATTTGGGTCATATCAGCCCACAGTGGGAGACAACGCTTCAGGGCCGCAGTCCCGTCGGCAGTCTATTAGGTGCGTGATGAAATTGATTTCATATGTGAGAATTTGATCAATAATTTTCTTATTTTGCTTTAAAAAAAAGATTCCCCACGGAGGACGTCAGTGCTTCTTCCCCGGAAAAAAAGGCCCCCATTCCCCCAACTTCCACTCGAGCCCGCAACCCAGCTGACTGGCTCTGTCTCAGTGCAGACGATGAAGACAATGTCAAAGAGAAGAAGACCTCCATAGAATCTCCAAAATCTCCTTCTCCTCCTTTATTGGAGAGAAAGCGCTCACTGTCTGGTGAGCAAAATCCAAAAATGGAAGGGAATACCTCAATTTTGACTGACAGCAAAGCAGGAAAGCCCGAGGTGATCAAAAACCAGAAGAAAGTGGAGGACGATGATGACTGGTTAGTAGGAGCTCTGAGCAGGAAGAAGTCTTTCTCGGGATCAAACTTTGATGCCAAAATCTTAACTCAGGAGCAAAATTTAGGCCTTGGAGAAGAAGTGGATCTAGAGTCACTTGTTAGGTAATAGAAATAAGATTACACAGTTTCTCAAAAGGTTTTATTTTTTAATATGGAATTTTTTTTCATCTGGTTTTCAGCAAAGAAGCCACCTCACAAGGCCGGAGAGGCAGAAATAACACCCCTGGGAAACAATCGGCATCCTCCATAGATGCTGGGTAAGTTTTAACTGAAGAATTAAAAGAATAACATGACATGGAATATATATTTTTTTATTTTGTAGAATTCCTTTCAACTCTTCACTTGGAGAACCAAGCCTTGCTACACAACATGCCCCTGAAAAAGAAGAGAAGGCCAAGCAAGGTACCGTATTCTTGTTTTTTTTCTTATATTACGGCATTATTTGACCTGTACATTATATTTGAAAAAAAGAAATACAAATATTGTATTTTTTTGCAGATTTTTGCAATTTTTAAGTCCTATTTCTTGTATTAGAATATCTCATCATTCCCATGGATGCTTTTATTTTCAGTGCTCCCGCAGCCAGACCTTAAGACAAACTCATCAGCTGCTGTCCAGCAACAGGTATTTTTTTTAAATCATCATTTCGATGTAGATTGACTTATTTTAATCCCTTGCCCTTTTGAGCAGGTGCCATTTTCAGCTGACAGCCTGCAGCAACTCTTACTACAACAACAGGTGAGCCCAGTTTTCGGATTCATTTCAATTCTATTCACTTTGCAAATTTCATTTTGTCATCATCACATGATTACTTCTGGCTGAAAGATGATGCAGTCACAGTTATTGGGGCTTCGGGGTGTTTTGGATGCTGGGGCCGTGCAAAAAGTCGACGAGCACATTCATGGTGATGGAGAGGATTTACAAGCACGCATCATACAGCTGGAGGCACAGGTATTTGAACGCTATGGATGGAGAAGACTTGGTTACGGAAACTGAGACCTCCATCTGTTTTTTGTCCAGGCGAAGACGCTGCAACTGGAGCGAGACCACAGCCAGATGTTGCTAGAAAGTATCCAGCAGCGACATAAACAGGACATGGAACTCATGGAAAACGCACACAAGTATTGATTCCAAGATTACATTTGTACTGTTTGCCCTCCCCACCATGTGTTTAAAAAATTGTGAGTCATACTCGAACCATCTTATGCGCCGCTCGCAGGACTCGCGTCAAGCTTCTCGAGGAATCTGCAATTCAGAGGGAGATGCGGATGCGGCAGGAGAGCGAAGATCTCATCGAACGCTTGGCTGCGCTAACACAAACAGCTGAGAAGGAGCGCTCAGAGCTGCAGGCGCACTACCAGAAAAAACTGGCCCAGTTCCAGCAAGACCAAGACCGTGACATAGAGAGACTCCGGGATTTGCAAAGGTAGACTTGAAAATAAGACAATCATAATTAAAGGTTTATTCGGCATTGTAGAAACAATTTTCACAAGTCCCCACCTACCTTTCTTTCTTTTCAGAAAATCCATCACAGAGATGAAGAAAGACCACGAAGACCATATTAATCGACTGAAAAGGCTGAAAGAAGAAGAGATTGACGCAGTAACAAGTGCAACATCTGAGACCAGGTCTAGAATTTATTTAGCATGACTTTGTGCTTGTAGATTGTCAACAAGTGTGTGAACATTAAAGAGTGCGTAAAATACTGTATGCCTTTTTTTTTTTTTGTCCAGGTCTCTAACGCTCGTAATAGAGAAGATGGAGCAGTTTTCTTTTCGGCTCGGAGATCTCTCCAGTTTGGTCGAGAGCAGGCATGAACACACAACCCATGGCTTGGAGCAGGGGGCGCGGCACAGAGATGAGCAGCTCCGAAGTATGCGCCGCACACCCACACGGATCGACATTCATTAATGGACAAGGTCGATTAATCCTCCAATGTTTCGCTCAGTCATGCAGGATCGTTTGGCTCAGCAAGAGAAAATAATGGCGAAGGAAAAAGCTTACCTGAAGGAAATCATCTCGAGGATGGACACTCAGATTAATGAACAACAGAGACAAATTGAGAAGGTTACAACTTTCATGTTAAGAACCATCGCTTGTGTTTTTACCAAAACAAATAAGAGCGACTTTGTTGTAATTTCAAAAATAATTTATTAATCCCATGCATGTTTCAGGATCGCTGGAAGATGACAGGAGAGCAAGCCAAGGTAGAATCCTCCTTGAAAAGCCTGGAAGAAGAACGACGTGCCCTGACCATGCAGATGACCATGGAGAGAGAGGAGCTGGAAAGAGCCAAGGTAAGGCTTGAATCAGGCCGAGTCACCACAAAAATTCCCTTTATGACTCTTTTGTTGTCGTTACACTTTAGCGTGCGTTATTGGAGGAGCAGAAGGCAGTGATGCAGCATTGCGCAGAGGAGAGAAGAAAGCTGGCAGCCGAGTGGAACGTCTTTCATGCTCAGGAAAAGCAGCGTCGAGAAAAGGCCGAACAGGATGTCAGCACTTTACTGGAGAGAAGAGAGGGCTCCATTATGAGTCTTGCGCAGGTGAGCTCAGCAAATCTGCTCGGTTACAAATCCCCAAAACATAAAACTTTGTATTGTTGTAATAGGAACAAGCGGATTTGAAGCTTCGCAGCGGAGAGCTGAAACTGAAAGAGACGGCTGTGGCACAGGAGAGAGAGGTTCTGGAAAAACTGAAAGGAGAACTGGACCAAGAAAAGGAGAGGATAAGCACCACGGCCCTTAGGCTCAAAATCCGAGCGCAGGAAGTTGATGCCTTCAGCAAGGTGAATTGATATTTGCTCAATTTGACTCTTGTGGATACTATTTGTGAAGTTGTGAAGCTGTTCCAAGTGAAGTCGTTTTCCATAACTGTTACTGGACGTGTGCAGCTGGCAGCAGAGAAGTATGAAGAAGGAGAGCAAGCATTGCGGGAAGCCAAACGTGTGGAGTCTGAACACCAGGCAAGGCTGAGAACCATTCATTCCCAGATTGAGAGACTGAGGCAGCTCGAACAACATGCTCTTCAGGTATTTCATATTTATCAAAATAATATTATGGGCAGTCATAATACATCTGTTATTTTAAATGTAGGAGCGAATACGAGTCAACCCTCAGGAAACAACGGAGAAGTCTAAACTAGACCCTCCGAGTGGCTCTTTGACACAAACCACTCTCACTTTACCAGGTCATCAATTTGGATATCAACCATTACTGTATCACAAATTTTGAATTGGCCCATTATGCAATAAAACTAACCCTGATTTGCATATTTATTCATAGATCTGGGTTCTGCAATCGTGGAGCCAAAGTTAACTTTAAATACCAATCAGGTAGTACCCAATTCTCAATCTGTGGCACTCCAGGCAAGTTTGGCCATATGGAAGTACAATGCACGAAAGGTAAGCAGCAATCATTTAATATAATTTGTGTATAGATTGTGTCAATATTCATACTGGAATTGATCAGCATCTTGCAGCAACTTTGAGTGCAAGACAAATTTTTGTAACATTTATAACCTTTATTGAAACACACACAGTGAAGGATTAACATACACATGCAGGAAAGAACATTTTTTTCTTCAATCATTGAATGGATTTCTACTAAACTAAATTACTCATGCATACAGGAGCATGACTACCTTCAAGAGCAGCAAATCTTCCTTGAAAACTTGAAGAAAAAATCAAACAGACTGAAGTCACAGTGGGCTACAGCATTATAATTCAGGATTGCTTTACATTTGTATTTTTATAGATTTAAAAATAAATCAAATAGAAATGTTTTCCCTTGACTAATTTTCTTGAGCTCATTCACTCCAATGCAGAAATGTCACCTAAAAAGATACAAAATAAAACACAATCATACACTGGAAGCAACTTATGATAAACAAGTGAAATTGTAATTGTGATTAAGCCTCAGGTTACCATGACTCAACATTTAAGTTCAGACAGGGATAACTTTTTTCATCACAGGCTTTAATCTGCAAAACTCCATCGATACGTACCGTTCAAATTCCTTTTCCAAAGAGTCCTCATGTTCCTGATGGCGGCTAACTTACTGCACCTAGTAAGTAAAATGTTATGGTCAGCATTTTGTGATCATCTTCCATGCAAAGAATAAATCTGAGTGCAATTCTCAGATGTTTGCGGTCGTCAGTTATCGCATCAGACGGCACTTCCTATGCAGCAGTTATCATCACTGAAACCATATTACAATATAAGTTTAATAGAAGAGTGTAATACAAACCTTTGCAAGGTCCTCTTGTTTTATTATTTGAAACCAAGCGGCGCACAATTGACCTGTAACAAGAACAAGATAATCAGCAACGTGTTTCTACAGACCACAGGGATAATAAAACTTTGAAATTGTATTTTAAAAGTGTGCATTAAAGCGATTATGACAACTTACCCATGATTATTCACTTCTACTAGCATGCTCTGCACCACGTGCTGGTTCCATGGAAGCTAACGAGCTAGCCTAGCATGATTGTAAAGTCGCTAGATTCTCCATCCAAGTGTTCTTAAAAACAATCTCTGAGTTCAAGGAGGAACTTCTGCTTTTACTAACTTAATATTTGAGCAAAGATGCATTAAAATATCTTGCACGTTAGCCTGGTAGGGAGCTTCCATCTTGCAGGGCTGCGCCGACAAGCTAAAAGAGGCAGGAAGTGTTGCGAAATCCGATTTTATTTGTTGATGACGTCACAACCAACGTGACAAAGAATGGGCGTGGCCATAATGTGCGGTTATGAAATAGATATTTAGATTTACTACAGTACCTCACAATCAAAGTGAGTTATTTTGTGAGTTATTTTAAATAAAGAAAATAGTTTTATCAACACCGTCTTAAAGGTAGTTAATTTACAGTGTCTGCGTCTTCAACAATAAACAATATTTTCCTTGTAGACGTAATTTATTTATATAACTCTCTGATTTTGGATATTAAAAATTCCAGGTGAGTCACGATCGTTATAATTTTTTAAATGTATACGAAACAAAAATAATATTAAGTGAGATTTATTAGAAAATGTCCTGGCTGCACTCCCACTTTTGGCCACTAGGAAGAGACGCTGAACCATGAATAGTGCCCTGGCGCACGGAGCGTCCCGCAGCAGAACTCCACTTGAGTCGGTACCGCACCGCCATCCTCGCGCTGGCCTGGCCGGGATGGAGAAGGACGCCCCTGGAGCGGAGCCACCCCGTCAGCGGAACGGCTTCGTGGGCATGCTTTATGGGGAGTTTACAGACACCCTCGACGACAAGGTCCGCTTCTCTGTCAGCTTGACGGAGAGCGCTCTGACCATCCAGAGGATCTCCTCATCGCCCGGACGGACTAAGGTGGTCTTCAACTTGACGGACTGCGTCGGTTGCCGGGCGTACAGAGCAACGGACAGCGCGGACGTCGGTGCCTACTTCACCGCCTATTTCTACCCTTTCAAACGGCGCTGGATGAGCGCAGGAGTGGCCCGGCAGCGAGTGGAGCAGTGTTTTCGGGTGGCGCTGGTTCAGGACCCCCGGACTAACCTGCGGGAAGCTGAACGGTGGGCTTGTGCCATCAGGGATGCCTCTGCGCAGCAGGCGCGCCGGAAAGACGGTGAGCAAGGTCACATTGTTTACATTCATGCATTTTATATGGGTCATTCCAGAATTCACAGCTGATTAGGTACAGATTATAAATTTCATTGTATTTTTTAAATATATATAAGAATAACTTTGATAATGTGTTTTTTTCTTCTATTATACGAGTGTCTGTATAATCAGACAAATAAAAGTTTATTATAAGTAACGAGGTTGCATTGGTTTAAATGATACACTCCTTTTGTCCATAGTCAGAAAAAAATAGCTTTATTGTGTGAATTCTGCTTAGTCATGTATCATTTTTTTCCTCCTAGTTAGATAAATAGCTTTTTCTAATGTATATTAACTTCTAGCTATTATTTAAAATATGTCTGTACCTACAATGCTCTTTGTTATATTGTGTAAGTTCAAACAAGATGATTCATGTTCAAACTGACAATCCTCGCAGAACTAGTTTGCCGCACATTTTTTCCGCCAATAACCTGCTGGACTTGCTTGGTAGGTGAAACGTGAAGATGAAAAAGCATTCTAGACTAGCACACATAACTGCGTTAGTCATATGGGCCAAAGTTAATCAATTAATCATCCAACCACTCAGCTTTCCATATTCGACTTGTTTTCCTGCACATATTCTACATTGGAAAATAAAATTACCACAAAAAAGATGATCCACATTCACACAGTTTATTTACATTTCAAACTACTGCACTGTCAACAAGAGCGTCGTTGCTGCTCACACTCTATTCATCTGCGCAATCAATTCCCACCGAGGATTTATTGTTGATGTGAGGAAAATGAAAACACAGCTGATTTCCACAGCTAAAACTGTCTAATGAGGTCCCGTCCTCCTTTGCCTCCCGATCTAATTAGCCTCTCATCTTGGATTACAATGAGGTGTTAATTAACATGTAAACAATATGGGAGCTGTTTACTAATTACGACATCACTCATATGGGAGGACTGTTTGCGTGCAACCATCGATTGATAACTGGGCAACCATTTGGGATGTTGCTTGCCAAAGATGGAAGGGGTGAAATAAAAATAAAATCTGTGCATCCAGCCTCCCGATGCTTTGCAGTCAGCAGGAGTTTGGCAGACAAGTGAAGATGGTAACTTGAGCGGTATCAGTGGCGCTTGGTGTCTGTCGTCCGATTGGCTTATCATTGATCCAGTTGAGCAGTTTGATGACGATCTCGTGCAGATTTTTTTTCCTGTACACATCTGTAATTTATAATCTTCTTTCGCATTCCAAATCTAAAGTAGCCTGTAAAACAGAATACCGTTGCGGTAGTGAATGGCGCTTCTGTCGTAAAGGGTGAATGAAAGTCAGCGTGAATCGTTAATCCCTTATCGAGTATTTATCCTAAAGTTAATTACATTTCAGCTTGCTGCAGATGGTAAGGTTGGATTAAAAGAGCAAGAGAAGTGCACAGTGCAAGTTTTATATTATGTTAAATAGTCTGCAAATGAGAAGCAATAAAATACACTAATGATTGACTTCTAAGTTGTTTTGACTTCAATAAATACTTCATTTAAATTGCACGTTGGAGACTAGGAGGTTCTCAGTTCAAATTTTGCAGCTCCACGTCACCGAAAAAAAAAATCATGATGGTTGGATTACATTTTTGTCATTCAAAAGCTCTTCCACAGTTGAATTTCCACCATTGTAGAGCATCTGATATTCTGGAAGTGAGAACGTCCTTTGTGCTTTGATACAAATAAAAACAATGCTGACCGTGTGTGGCTGAATGGAGGCACAGTTCGGGCATGTGGATGTTTGTTTTTCCACCCTCTCCTCACGCCTCCTGCTGGAATCACACCTCTGTACCACATTGCCAATGTGGAGTCACATGCAGCTAAATCCTGCAATGCATTGTGGGTAATAGGTTTCAAGATGGATATAGTTTGGTTTGTGATACACAAAAAAAAGGGATCTGATTGAAGCACACTCAGATCAATTCATGGATTTAATTCCTAGGGATCACCAACTTGGAGATACGGCGGCCTTGCAGAGTCATGATCCTGGTCAACCCTCTGAGTGGACGAGGCCAGGCTCTCCAGCTCTTCACCGGTCACCTGCAGGGCATGCTCACTGAAGCTGACGTCCCCTACACGGTTGTCATCACAGGTCGGCAATGCACACACACACAAAATTCTATTTTAAAATGCATAACCTTAAAGAAGAAGTCAACTCCCAAATTTTCTTTATAAGTGCAACACAACTAGTTGAAACACGATTTTCTGATTAATATTTCGTTTGTGGTAATATTTTATCAGGTTTCCTCTATAATTATAAAGTGTAATATTTGTAAATGACTAAAATTAAATCCACTTTTTGACAATCACGACAAACGACATAGAAAATAAATGGCTATTTTTTTCCAGCCTTTTTTTAAATCAAGACATAAAGCCAAAGAAGCGAGCATCTCTGGGTGGGAGGGATTAAACTTTTAATCTCAGCAAGGGACCACTACACTGACAACTGGGCCATCCAAGCTCCCACTTACACACTCTTAATTCGGAATAGCCTAACAAATTTGTAGATGTGCATCATTTACTCCACTGAAGCCGCTGCAAAAAAAAAAATAGACATAAACACACTCATGCCTGGTTTCTTAAGTAACTAGGCAGCCCTAAGGTTGAGGTTAGCGTGTTAGTCAGTCACTCCTGAATAGGAAAGTGGTAATGCATCAGCTTGAGAGCTGGCAGCCTTCAAGTGCTGACTTGGCTAGCTGAGCAGTTTGCTCCTTCTGCCGCTTTTGTCTGTCAGCACAATGCACATCCTGACATACTGTACAAACAAAAACAGAGCAAGGGAATGATTGTTGTGTATGTCAATGTGATCAATATTGTAGCCGTCTGCATCGATTTGTGCTAATTTAGCTGTCTCCGTTCTTGTATGACTTTCCCTTTTGTTTGCCATTATCAATATGCTGCTCACGGGAGATCAATACTAGAAAAGATCCCCAAAAATGAACATACAATCTAATACAGTGCATTTTTATTTATATACCGTATTTTCCGCACTATAAGGCGCACCTAAAAACCTCCAATTTTCTCAAAAGCCGACAGTGCGCCTTATAATTCGGTGTGCCTTATATATGGACCAATGTGGATTCGTGGATGAGGACTAATTTATTAAACATTGAGTTATTTATTCTATGCGCCTTATAATCTGGTGCACCTTATATATGGTAAGTTTTAAAATGGGCCAGTCATTGAAGGTGCGCCTTATAATCCGGTGCACCTTATAGTGCGGAAAATACGGTAGTGCTTTAACAACAAGCTGTCGATTTTACAGGTTGCTACGGCAACAGTGTAGCTTTGTTTTTACTTGTCATGTCTTCTTCCACTGCTTGTGTGTAATCAGAGCACCAGAACCACGCACGGGAGCTGGTGAAGAAGGCGGACCTGTCACAGTGGGACGCTCTCGTTATCATGTCAGGAGATGGGCTGCTCTTCGAGGTACTTGGACTAAATCCAGCTTGTTTCTATTCTACGTCTGACTATTATTATTTTTTTTCAAACAGGTGATAAACGGTCTGATGGAGCGTGACGACTGGCAAGACGCCATCCAGATCCCTCTGGGCATTCTTCCAGGTGGCTCTGGAAACGCCCTGGCTGCTTCTGTCCACCACTACTCTCAGTGAGTTGGTCCTTTAATGAGTCATTTAAATGCATAGGCAAAAGAAGAGCCAAGAAAAATAATTACTGGGAAACAAAGTGATTTATCTTCTTCCTATGCTCTGAGCTGACTGGGCACATCATCTATCTAAAGGGAGGAGAGATACAGGAGAGGTCACTTAAGGCAGAGGGAATGATGTAATAGTTGACAGATTTTTTTTTTCTAACTTGTGTCTCAGGTCACCCCCGGCATGGAATGAGGAACTTCTTCTGAGCTGTGGCTTTATGCTGTGTAAGGGCCTGGTCGGTTCTTTGGACTTGGTGTCCATCCACTTGGCTTCCAAACAGCGTGTCTTCTCCTTCCTGTCCCTGGCTTGGGGATTTGTGGCTGACGTGGACATCGAGAGCGAGAAGTACCGCCACGTCGGGGCCATCCGCTTCCTGATGGGCACTTTGGTACGCCTGGCGTCGCTCCGAGTGTATCAGGGTAGGTTGGCGTACCTGCCCGTGAAGGAGAAGCCCGACCTTTCGTCCACGCCTCAGCGACCCTCGCTGTGTTCCTCCCTCCCTTGCCAGCTCATTCCTAATTCCTCGCCCGCACACAAACCACGCCGCCATTGCAACAACTTCAACACCATCAGCAATTCCTCCATTCACACCAAAACACCCGAAACTCCCAGCGACGGCAAAACCCGAGCACCAGTGGATTCTCTACTCCCGGGACTAGACCAGCCGGTCCCGGAGAGCTGGACTGTTGTCAAAGCGGAGGACTTTGTCTTGGTGCTGGCAATTTACCAATCTCACCTGGCTGAGGACTTGTGGGCGGTTCCCGGCGCCACGGCGGACGACGGAATCATCCACCTCTTTTACGTGACTGCAGGAATCTCCCGCCCCGCCCTTTTGCGGCTTTTCCTCGCCATGGAGAAAGGAGCGCATTTAGCATGCGGCTGCCCCCACCTGGTCTACGAGAAGGTGCTAGCGCTGCGTTTGGAGCCCATCTCGAAGGAGGGGGTGATCACAGTGGACGGCGAGACGATGGAATACGGGCCGGTTCAGGCTCAAATCCACCCCGGACTGGCCAGACTCATATATGGATGAAGGCAGATTATGTTAATCTTCTAGTTGGAGAGCTTTCAAGTTTGGCCTTTTCACTCAGTGTTGATCTCTTTGTATACGCTGTGCTTTCGTAAGTGCCAAAGACATTTAATCAGCCTCGGAGAATTCCTCTATTTTTATACTGAAGCAACTTAGCGTGTTTTTTTTTTTTTTTTTAATCATCCATGCCCTTCGATTCAGGGTCCAAATTGTTTCTTCACTGCTGGCTGGTTCCAGCGGAACACACTTGAGAGATTGTGTACACATTTAACACAATGTATGTGTGCATGAGCACATTGTTGCCGTGGCAGAGGAGTGCATTGCGCTCTCTGCTGTCAGACCTCATCAGCGCCGCACATATGAAGACAAGCACATTTTTTTCCCCATATTCCCAGCGGAATAGTCCAAGCCTCAGAGCAGGAGAAATCCCTGAGAAGATTTGAGCTAATCTTTGTGTATGGAAAAAAAAATTGTTCCAGAAAGGCCAATTTGGGTTGTTGCTCATTTGATGGGATTGATCATCTTCTCTTAAATTGGAAGATTGTACTCACCCTCTTGGTTCATGAGCCATCACCTCATGTGTCCTTATTAGCTTCATTTCTGCATAATTTTTTTTTTTTTAAGTGACACTAATTGGGTGCATAAAAGAAGCACAAGGTCTGGTGTGTTGCGTTTCCTGCAATCTGTTGGCAGTTGGGAACTGTTTGGACTTTTATTTTTGGCCGTGTTTGATTAGGTGGAGGAGACGGCAAATGTTAACAGGATCATCATTGGCTCGTCGATACTGGTCATGCACAAATCATGTTGATGAATGGTTCCGCTGACTACGTTGCACAGGTATGCATGGGGCAGCTGAATATCATCATGCAGAGGCAACGGAGGATCTTAGATGACCTTTAAGGCAATTTCGTCTTTCTTGACAGCAGATAAAAGGACAACAGAATTATGGCAACGCTGAAATGTCAAATGTTAACATTCATGGTCCGGCTTCTCTGCGTCTTCAGAGGGGATGATGATCTAAAAAGTCTGCACACCCCTGTTCAAAATGCTACAGTGAAGCTTTAACCTGTAATTTTAATTTTTATATTTGATTTAATTTTTTAAATTATGGGTGGTGGAAAAACACATCATTCAAACCTGACATTTGAACAGGGGTGTGCAGACTTTTTAGAAATTGCGTGTTTACTTTTTACAGTATTTCTATTGAGGGCCTAAAAATAACATTTTCCTCTCACACATAAATCAAAATCATTCCCAATTGCAGAAGAACTCTCATGGTCACCCAATAACCTCTCACAATAACCTCTAAAATGATATATATTTTACTTTTGGTATAATAAGAGTTTTTTTTTGTGTGTGAGTGAGAAATACTTTTGTATATGTGAGTTTTTTTTAATAGTTTGAGTTGCTGAATGTTTTGTGTTTAAAGGTTTTAGGGAGTGAGAGATTTTGTATGAATGTCAATTTTGTTTATTAATTAAATAACTGATTTATTTTGCTGAATTTGAGAGGACTTGTTGGTGTGTATGAGAGTTTTTGGGTCAGCGTTTCATTATTTATTTGGTGAGTTTTGGGTGCGTGTGAGGTAAATGTTATTTTTGGCCTATACAGCATCTCACCTTGGATTGCAATGTACCTGAAGTAGACTTGACCAAAAAAAAAAAAAAATGCTTCATAATGCTGCAATAGGAACAAAAATATTGCATCCTTGTTATCAAGGCGCTGTATGAAAACATATTACGCTAATGCATCGTCATGGTTACACACTATTGGATGACTTACAGTAAATATTGCTATCTGGACTTACCCTGAGCTTTTTGAGTTATATAATGCACTCTCCTCAGACTGCCACGACTTTTATGTCTTTTTTACTTAAATCTTAAGGATTAAAGCACACTTGTATTAGAATTTGATGGGGGTTAAAAAAAAAAAAAAAAAGCCTCCGGCATCTTATTGTAACTTACTGCCAGAAATATTTACGCGAACCTTGCATAGAATATGTAAACGAATGCTCTTGGTAGGATGTTGTTGCACTTGTGGTTCGCTATAATAAATTATTCCACTTGCTGCTGGAATGCAGCATCAGTCTGAACACAATTAGAATGGCTAGTGTCTTTGTCATGAGATTTTATTCATAATTTAGGAGACGTCTCACTGAGTTATGTGCAGAAATGAGGTCACTGATGCAGTGAGGTTTGCTGTTAGATTTTAAACCGACATTTAAAAAAAAAAAAAAAAAACTCTTTTTGGAGCAGTATTGCTGGACTTGAGCTCTCATTTATGAGACGTACATACAATCAGCCTGAAATATAATTTACAGATGCAGTAGGAAATTCAGTCATTGTTTTGTCTTTAAACATGCTGGTAAATGAAATGTAAATGCAGTAGATCTGTATACTGTTGTTCAGTATTGCTTTATGTTGATAAGACAATAAATTTTGTAATATCCGGAAAATTGTGTTTTAAATGTGTGCTTTTAAACAAGTACAAAATAAAAACAATATTTTAGAAATATGTTTTTACATTTAGCTGCGTAACACCACTCAATCACCACTGATTATATAATAATTCATAAAGAAAAAGCACTTTGTTTATTATTATTATTATTATTTCTATTATCGTTAGATTTAATTTATTTTTGTGTGCATTGCATTATGTGACAATGCCAACAATGCATTTATTTCGCCTAAATTCCTCAAATTAAAACCAAAAGCTGTTTTTTTTCTTCTTTTGCTTGCGTTGACATATGACAGTTTGGTGTTCCAACGACAGAGAGCGCTAATTGTTCAAAAATGAGTTTTTTTGGTAAAATGACTACACGCGTGGAAGAACTGCAATTTATCCTTTTGTCCGCTTGGTGGAGACAAACACAACGTGATATACCGATTATGTTTTTGAAGCGACAGCGTGTTTGTGTGCAGGTATGTCAAGTTTGTATTTTAAAATGACAGTATACACCTTTTTATTGTTCTACTGAATGCATTACGTAATTATTTGTGACATGTCCAAACCTTGACAGTCAAAGCAACAACATAGGCGAGACAAAGACGACTAGACAACAAAGAAAACAGGTAAAAGCCAACGCCCAAAAAAAAAAAAAAAAAAAAAAGACAAACAAGTCTTGAAAACAATCCACACAAGCAGGAAACAACAAATCTCAGCACATTAATTAACACAACTGAAACCAACACAGCTGGAACCTGGAGATAAACTGCTTACGTACTTCAATGTGCACTGTTGTACAATACAAAACCAAATAATGCAATGTGAGCCAATTAAATAGCCCACTGTGATTTATTTCATATTTGTTTACATTTTGAATCTGAATGATGCTTCACTCCCATCATTCTTAAGGTTAGTACATCTTTAATCCCATAAATACATTTTTTGTGGAGCAACTTTAAACGTCTGCTCATATTTTATTTAGCGTCCCCGAGCAGTTGTTAGAAGGTGTGCAGAATGCCACGTTTGTCTGTGGCAGCTCAGCTTCAGTTTATCATTTAGCAAAAAGCATGAGGAAGTACACCTCAGAACTAATTAGTTAATTAGCTGTTTGGAGAAAATGAAGTCATAAATTCATCTTGAAACTTAATCATTGGCATATTCACACATTGGAGATACGAGAAGTGGAAACTGTTAAGACTGTAATTTAGACTTTCGACTTTTCGCCATATGTGTAGAAGTCTCATATTGATTAAGAGTTTACGAGAATGTTTCCAACAACTAGTCTATTGTCATGACTCATCAGATATATTTTTTGCAGACATTAGCAGTTCGTGCTAGATCATGTGTACAAGCCGCTCTGCACTGTTTCCCAGAAATTCCACAGTCTTCTGTGAATTTGTTTGACCTCAATGAAGAGGTCAGAGCGGGACTCACATTTAGGTGTGACACAGTATTTAGATTCAGGATAATGAGAAACAAGCAGGTTGAGTCATAAATGCTGAGTTTCTGCCCTGACTTTACACTGGTCACTTTATTAGGTACACTTACAGGTAATCATGTACATTGCATTACCAAGATTTCTGTTTGATTTTTTATTTTTTTTGTGAAGTAGGTTAATTAATTTTTAAAGAGTAAGTCAAGAAAAAAAATGGCTTTATAATAATATGTTTTATACACTGCCACTAGTCTAAACATGGCATTCTAATTAATATTGTGTTTTTAGAATATGAAAATGTCTTTTTTTTAATTTTGTCTCGAGGTGGGCGACCATTTTGCACTTGCTGTCGACTGAAAATGACATCACAATGCCTTGGGACTCAGGTAACGACCAAGCACAGCTCCGTTTATGACCCAAGTGGCACAATTCCAATTGTTTGCTTTCATATGATGTAATTTGTGAAATCCAGTTGCCTTTTATTAATATCTCCAGTTTTTTTCTTTTTTTTTAACAATTCAAGTTTCATCTCGTGCCACATTCAAATTCTCTCTGTAAGTCGATTGGACACTCTGCCAGATGAAGTTAGCACAGGTATGGCCTCTAGAAAATAAACACATGAAGTCAGCTTCCGTGCCAATTGGAAGTTTTTTTTCCCCCGGGTGGAAAGTGTGCCTAAAAAGCAATTTCTGGTGCTTGCCGAGTTGCTCAGCATTAATCCCGCTTGGCTGCTTTCTCAGCAGACTGATCTTTGCCCCCCCGTCACATCTTCAAACCAGCTGTTGTCGTGCAGCATCTGCAAGTCAAAGCTGTTCTTTGCGTGACGATAGCGTCTGACTCGGCGGTGTTCTTAAAATATTTTTTGAAATCCATTCATCCTGTCGTCTGTGAAAAGAACACATTTGCACTGCATGATCAGAAAGCTGATTGAAAATCTAATCAACCTTTGGATTGAGTGAGCGTGAGCACGCTCGTTAACGCTCGACTCATTCCACGTTAATGTGAAATCCTTGATTGGTGTACACGCCAATTAATTCATATCATGTCTGGAAGGGTATTTCTAATGATCGTGTGTTTTGTTATCTTTGTATCTCTTTGCGGCTGTTGCATCATCATCATCACGCCGAAGGACGACCATGTCAGGAATGATTATTCATGATAAGCGTTTGGAAAGGCCCGGTTGGATGGATGACTTGGAGCATAACGTGTTTGCTGGTCTTTATCGGCGCCATCCATGACATCCCACCTCCATTGAGTAGAATCTCCTCTCCTATGTTTGTTGATGAGACACGAGTGTGTCTGATGGCAAAGTCAAGTCTCTCATCACCATGTAAATGGCTTCAGGGAGACGAGATGATTGCCAAATGTAGATTTGAATGCAAGCTGCATCCCATTCTGGGAGTTGCAGGATGTTTTGCACACGAGTAAACGTTCGCAGTATGGGCTTGGCCTAACTCCCTGTTCAGGTTTGACAAACGTTATCAGTCCAGACAATAGATGGCTTGCTTTTCTTTGCAAGTTATCCGTCATCGGTCTTAGCTGATAGCATCAATATGTGCCCATCCCTGCTCCATCTATTTATACAACTTGCACGTCCTCCCTCTGCTTGTTGAAACGATCTAAATTGAATATTAACTACAATGTGGTTCAATATGTATTCGAAGAATTGGACGGTGGATTAACACCGCAGTCTTATTTAAGACACTCCAGACAGGGCTGAACATGAAAAAGATGGCTAGATCAACTTCTTAGATATTTAATCCGTCCCTGCTTGTTCCGCCGCGAGGCATGCATGCTTTTTGGATTTAAGTCAGTTTGCAGAGTCTTTTCCGAGCTGCTCGGAAGAAGTCATCCATGATTTAAGAGCTAATGTCGAAGAATTGAGGTCACCTGACTTTCTAGAGTCAAAAAGTATTTTTGCCTATTGTCGGAAGAAGGGTTTGGAAAATATGCACCTGAAATCCTAAAAAAATAAAAATACTTTGCTTTTGAATAGTTATATATGTTCATGGTAATGTTGAATTAGTAAGACACATTTCCTGCTGGGATTAAATAAACTCACTAATCCTCATTTACACAACATTTAAGATGCAAAAAATGTTTCAGTCAATAAATAGAAGCCGTTTCGTTGACGTCTTCAACGGCTTTATTTGTCCTGAAAACAAAGACAGATCACCACTTTCAAACGTTGCCTTTTTATCCGTACATTATTTTTCCTGTGAATATATAAATAGTAACAAGAAAGAAAACACAACTTGAATTCTTAAGTCACTAAACCATTTCAAAAAAATCGCACGTACCGGAATAACAATAGCAGAGTAACAGAACATTCTGTAAAACAGAATATTTACCTTCAATGTACTTTAAATGTAAAGTGCACCATAAGCGTCAACTGGAAAATAGCCCAATAGTCACAAAAACAAACAAAATGTTCCTGTTTGATTTTTAAATATTATCTCGTGACAAGATTTTCAAAAAGCAACTTGTTATTGATGCGAATGTGCGAACAAATATCAATCAGTGTAATTTGTCGTCGTCTCCATTATTGTTGTGGAGCGTTTGAAAACAACTCTTAGGTGTGTCGTCTTGTTGCTGAACTGTCTGGCTTAACCAGTCAGACGGTGTGACGGAAAAGCAAGTTCATCTAATTAACTGTCGGAACTGTATTTAAAAGACTTCTTTGTTTGGTTGTCCTGAGAATAAAACGAAAACATCTCTGGAAGCGAGTTGACAAGTCGGCCGGTTTTCCGCCACATCACCGAAACCTGCTCGGATAATTCAAGACTCGATGTAGTATACGGGATAACGGAATTCAACTTTATCGTTTCTACTCAGTTCCTCTGCTGAGGTAGCTTTCGGGGGGAATGAGGAAGAAGCTCATTTGCTTTAGAGGAGAATGTTGGTGCACTTCTCAAAAGTCTAGCGTCAGCATTGTTCGACAACCTGAAGAGAATCTCCAAGGACGTTATTGACAGGAAAGCAAAATCGAATTGCTTTATTCCTGTGTTGAGTGACATGAGTGTGCTTTATTGACGGTAGAATCTATTTGCGTGACTTCATCCATCGAGATTTTCCAATCGATGACAAACCCCATTTATACTGTGTCCGCACGTAAACGTAGCCGTCATCCGTTCTGACCAGCGACCTCTTTAGCCGACCCATCTCTGTTGTCCACATTGCCGGATCCCGATCCCCTCTGAGTTCTCGACTTTCTCCCGAGAGCTTGATTTTGGGCTTCCTTTTCTTTCTCCAAAGTCTTTGACTTTACTTCGTCAACATTCCACCTCTCTTTCCCTTTGGAATCTCGATTGGCCGTCTTTTTGATTCCGCTCTCTCGACTTCTCACGTCCTCCTTCTCCCTCGTTTTCACTTTCTTCTCAAGACCTTGCGTTTCTTTGCTGGAGGTCGGCTTGGTTTTGTTGTCGAACAACGCAACGTACGCGGTGTAGTCTAAGAATACAGAACTGGACGCAGCTTTGTTCGACGTTTTCGTTCCCGTGTCGTCGGCGGTATCCGCTTTCCCGTGTCTTTCAACCTCTTTGATTGGCGAGTCGCTACATTCGACAAACTCCTCAGAGGTGGAGGAGCGATTGGAGTCATCTCTCGAGCGACCTCTCTCGAGAGCTCTAGAGCGATCTCTCGAGAGATCTCTCAAGCGATCTCTCGATAGAGCTCTCTGGCGATACCCAGGACTCATCTCCAACGTCGGAATACGTGAAGGCAAATCAGCAGAAGTGCGTCTGACGGCCGAAATTGACCGTCGTTCTCTCTTTGTCGATTGGACGGCTTTCTCTGGCGTTTGTTCTTTCGGGGATAGCGGGGAGTCTTGCGAGAGTCTCCTCATGCTCTTCATTGCCGAGTTTGCGGTATTATCAGAAGACTTTGTCGACGCGGCGTCCGTCCTGTCGGTAGACGTCTCGATGGTCGCGGCTTGGATCCGCTCCCACATCGTCAACGGGGAACTTTGACTGTAAGATATTCGTTGGGGTTTGTTTTCTTTGACATGGTACGTTTTTTTGTTGGATTCACTTTCATTCAGTGTTTTACAAGAATCGGGATCGGTGAGCTGTTTCGACGTAGCCTTGCTTTCAAGGTCGTCTACCGTCTTTGAACTTCCATCACAGTCGGTTGGTCTCAGCGGTTTTGTGTCATCTAAAGTATTTTTTTGAAGATTCACATTTTGGCTATTTGGTGCTAAAGAAGCATCTGACTGGATTTGTCTTTTGTTCCCCGAGACCACTTGAGTTCCTCCCTTTCGATCATGTAGTCCAACGGATTTTTTAATCTGATTGTCTGCAGAGGTTTCTTTTTGTTTATCCTCTTGATTTTTCTTGACGGGGTCACTCTTTGTGTCATCTTTCTGCAATCCCATTTTTCTGTTACTATTTTCATGAATTTTAGGCGTAGACTTGATTTCTCCTGCCGACTTGTGGATGGCTTCTTCATCTCTGCTCAGGCTGTTCAACCTCTGGAGAGTGCTTCTATTTGGCGTGGTCGGGCCGTTGCTGATATTCCTGTCTTTGGTAGTCGGGTGGGTAATATACGTTTTCAGGGTTTGATTACTTGAGCTTGAAGATGAGGAAGAGGAGGGGTGGGAGGTGTGACTTTTCGAGGGGCTATGTGATGACTCTGTATGGTTAGCTTGCACCGGATGTGTGGTTTTAGTTTCTGTGTGTTCCGTTCTGGAGTTTGAGTCAGCGGGGCTTGGCAGGTTAAGGGTTTGGGCAGCAGTCCGAATTTCTGACGATTTCCCTTGTTCGGAGGCGGGTTCGAGATTACCGGTACTACGACGGATGTGTTCGATGTTGCTGGACTTGGCTTGACCTTCATTTTGACCTATTGATGAAACCGAGTGAAGGTCAAGTTTGTCAGTTTTTGTATCGGTGGAATCCATGCGATGCAACCTGTCGTATATCGACTCTTTAACTTGGATCCGATCTTGGGATGGTGGCGGATTTGTCTTCTCCTGGATTTGCGTATGAGTCTCTCTCGGTTTAGCAACCTCTGGCATGGGTGCTTCGGGCATGGTGAAAGGATCTCTGAAGCGAATAGCTTGACTGACTTCGAACCTCTCGGAGCGTTGCAGATGCACTTGAGTCGGTCTGTTCATATCCATGATGTTTATAAAACCGATAACGTCGCTCGGGGGGTCAGGCTCGGGCCAGGTGGGCAAGTAAGGGATCAAGTATGCCTTCTCTAGATTTAAAAGTCCAGGATGGATGTCTTCCTCTTCTTGCATGGGTTCTTTACTTTCTCTTCCTCGTCTTCTCTTCTTAGTATCCGGCACCTCTGTTGTCTGGGACTCTTTGGGACTGTTAGCGCTCGTATTTTCTCCAAGTAAAGCATATTTGGGGTTGTACATTTTCTTTGTTACATTCGTAGAAGAAAGGACAACAGGTTCTAGGTGTGGGAGGGGTTCACGCTGAGGTTCTGGCTCCATGGGGACTCGCTGGAGATCAACAAATCTTGAGGTGGAGTAAAGATGGCGGAAGACGTGATCAAAAGCTTCCACCGCCTGGCCTGTAACCACGGTGACCAGGTTTTTGTCCAGTCGTGAGGACATCCAGGTGAAACTGGAAAACCAAAAATACAAAAAGATGTCTGAGAGATGATGACAAAAAATTGATTTGTCACTCTCAAGCATCAATTAAACTGACCTGAAAGATCCAGATACCGCTTTGTCTCCATCGATGAACATGAAGCGGTGTCCCAGTCGACCTTTCACCTTGGTGCAGGAGCGAGTGTAGAACTCTGTTCCTTCTGTGCAGCGTACCCGAAGGTGCTATAATTTAAGAATACTCAATATTATTGGTCATGTGATGTATGCTAGGAAAACAAAGTCACTGTAAATTGAAAATAATTGAAAGCAGTATTCGTGATGAGTGCCTTTGAAACCAGGGAATTAAATTTAAAGACTGAGACAACATCGTCCTTTGTCACGACACGACACGGTCTTGTGAGAAATTCCCCTTTGCTCTCCTTATGATCACAGCTTTCTCTTCCCCTTTGTGCATTCCTTTGCGTGATAAGCAAACTCAGCAGATTTTCTTTGGAGCCTTTGGGCGTTAAAGAAAGAACATTGTGTAAAATAAGATCATGTACAAGATCATCTCGTTGCAAACACAGATGCATCCAAAATATGCAAACAAATAAATAAATGCAGCTGGGAATTGTGAAAATCCTCAGAGTTGATGAAGGCAGATGTTCCCAGAGTAAATCGGTCAGAAAAGCAGCCGACTTGGCAAAGGCTGAGCCGAGCTCACTTGTCATGTTTGGCTGTCATGTGCAAGCTTTATTGAGCCTCGGATTCCTCACGAGACTTTTTTTTTTTTTTTTTCTGGTAATCCAGAAGCAGATGGTACTGAGAATCCTGTCAAGCTGCCTTTGTGCTTTCTTTTCGTTCCTCCAAAGACTTTGAGCGTGACTGTTTTTTTCTTTTTTTTAAAATAAATCCATGCACGTGCCCTCATTCTTTTATACGTTTCTCCCTCACATTGTAAAAGCTTGTTAAAAGCCAATGATGATTCAAGAATCGTGAAGTCACTAACTTCTTTTTAAATGTGACAATTTTGCCTGGGGTGCAATTACAATAAAATTTTTATTAGCTTTTCCATCCGCCGTCATCCAAGTTATGAGGTTATAAAGACTTTTCTAAAATATTAATCTTACAGTAGTCACTCCCAATGTATTTTAGCACACTATAAAACCCTTAATGATATAATACATAGTGTACCTTAAGATGTCCTGCGTGCATGTTGGCTCGCTGACACATGGACAGGAAATGAGGTAATGATGTGCTTTCCAACAAGATGTAGATAGAAACCTTCCTCCTAAAGCCAGCATCGATCAAATCTTTAAAGATGTCTACATCGGTGAAGACGTCCATTACAACAGCAATGACCTGGAGAAGAAAAAAATTGGATTGAAGTGGTTCCACGGATTTTGTTTAACTAAGACTAGTGAAAACACCAATGCTGCGTTTTGGCATATCATGACTGTTAGTGACGTTACATAATGCACACTTATGCAAATAATTAACGAAGCATGAAGGCACAGGAAGGAGATTCCTTTAGTCTTTTAGGTAGGTGATTCATGACGAGTGGGGCAGGACACAAACGTTGTTCGTGATTCACGTTATTGCTGGTTTTCCGACCGGTAGTACTCGTTTTATGGTGCCACAAAAAAAGCAGGCTCTGTTATTTATTGGAATATTTGACATGTATGGCCTTGAAGTGTTTTTCATATTTGATCGAGATTTATAGTACTGTAATTCTGATTTTACTATTGCCTGACTGGAAGTTGGTGAATGACTTGAGTAAAAATGGATAATGTTACTGCCCTAAGAATAGAACTTACTTATAAACTGAAAACAGCCAGTACAGTCAAATATTTAGATTTTATCACAGCTCTGACTTAGGAAAATAACAAAAAAATCTAATTTAAAAATTAATAATAATACATATTTTTTCCATTTTTTTTTTAAATTTTATAAAAGTGGGTCACGAGTTAGTGTCAAAAGAAAAATGCAAGTCCTGGAGGAGCAACAGTTGAGAACCACTTTAGATAAGGCTGATTAATCATGTCGCACTTTACACTGTCTCACGGAGTTGCTTAAGTTTGGACTCTGAACTCGAACTTACAGCCTACAACATTATGACAGATTCATATTTTGGATTTAGAAATGAGAGGCAGAATAAAACAATAATAGAACACTTCCCTGTTTATGTTGTCGACCTGTGGAATTAGTTTACTTGTAACCCCCATTTATTTATTTGGTATAGCCATCAAGGTCAAACCAGTGCTCATCACGTTCAAGGTCAGACCACTTGGAACATATTCTCGTCAATGGCCAATTTCAAGTTCTGAATAGTTGCTTTTGTCAAAGGGAAGATTTATGGGAACTACTGACTTCATTCGCTGAGGTAGTACACATGCAATTCTTGGCAGTGCTCATTCTGCTATTTAGGAGTTCAAATTGTTTTCAAATGTTATATTAGTGCAGCAAGCACATACTGTATTTATAACAGTTCCATTTTAAGAATTATGAAGTCATGTTAAGTGCATGCAAATGTAGGAAATTGCACCAAAAAAAAAAAAAAGAAGAAGTTTATAGCACCTTTTGAGCCTGTGCGATCATCCTTCTGACAATCTCCTTAATGTGCGTCTGACCCTCCAGCGGTGGTTGCGTGTACACGGTGGTGCGCGTCACCCCACGGTAAGCTTCAGTATGCGGCCAACCCAGGTCCATCTGCGGGATGGACATGTCCGATAACTCGGGCCAGTAGTGCTGCGACAATGGGTCCTCGTTTTCATCGGCATCCTCCGGGAAGATGTCTGAGCCTGGGTCATAAGGCTCCATCGTCTCCGTGAGCATTTCTTGCTCCAGGTCCGAAAGGAAGCTCCGAATTTGGCGTTCCTCCACGAACTTGTGGAAGGGCTCGCGACCTTCGCGGAGGAGAACCTCCAGAGCGAGCCTCTGGTCCTCGCTGTACAAAAAGTCCGGTTTGGACTCATTTATCCGGGGGTTCACGTTGTAATCGTCCAGGCACTGAATTTGAGACAGAGCCATAATGAAACGAAAGCGAGAAAAAAAAAAAAAATCAAGAACAAAAAGTTTCCAAAAAGTTCCTAGCTGCGTGAAATTTGATCGTTTGAATCACAACACAGTTTAACTCCGGGATGATTAAAAATGACTTCTTCTAATACTGTCATGGGAAGAACTTCCATGTTACACGAAGAGCCGATCCCGTTGCATCTCACAATGAGGAAGAAACACTTCAGCCCGACCGGCCGGCGAGCGAGAGCGTCGGTCACGCCTCTACCGAGGCACCGCCCGACAGGTGTCAGTGAAACACACACCCGACACACCTTTGTGACCCGCAGCGATTTCTTGCACTGGGTGGAGGAAAAAGATTTTAGGAGGGACTCCGATACAAAAGAAATGCACCCATCCCCTTTAAATGATTCATTAAATCATTACTGGCAATCCTGAAAACCACCAGCAGAAACCTGCGGCAATGTTTTACCTGTTCTTGAAAGAATTCCCCTTCCTGCTCCGGCATGGGAACCGCAGAGATTTTGAAAATGAAGCATATAATCATTTAGAGTGTCTGGAAACATTTTAGTGGGGTGATGAGGTGTTGTGGGTTTATTTACGCTGGTGTCAAACTCAAGGCCCGGGGGCCAGATACGGCCCACCATATTATTTTATGTGGCCCGCGAAGACAAATTCGTGTGTCATTACTAGAATTGCAAATTCTCTTCACTTTTACTAATATCTTTTTTTCTAAATATTTGACCAGTTTTTACTCGTATGATTTGAAAATGAGTTATTTGTCTGTTTGTTTTGTAGCTTTTACTGTATATAATGAGAAACTCATATATTTATTTGGGTTGACAGTCATAATGGCCCTCCGAAAGAAGCTATGACGACAATGCGGACCGCGAAAAAAACGAGTTTGGCTTTAAGGGATTTTTTTAAGCGATAAATTTTTATTTGACAGGAAGCAGATTAACAGTAAATTGTTTTATAATTTCAGATGTGCCTGAGAATGAATTGTATCTGCTGCATTGGTTACAATCAAATAAATAAAGCTATAATGAATTCTCATATTGATCGTCTATGGTTAGCAACTATTTTATATATGTTTGTTATTGTTATGTAGACAGTTTGCCTCGGGCACTGGCAACCCGCATCATGCCTCAGCTGACTAAATGTCAGCACTTCCAATAAAGACCTACTAAGAAGGGAAGAGAGCAAAACAAGGCGTCACAAGTTGGCTAGGCTGTTTTTTTCCAGATTTAAACTTCCTTGGAGTAATTTCAAAAGGCAAGACCAATGGAGCTGACTCGATTATTGTCACATGATAGTCTGTCTCGGTGCATGTAAATGTTTTAAGAGAGAAGTGACATCAGTATAGTCAGCATATTTTCTTTTAACGACGTTTTTTGTGTCTCTTAAAGAACCAGTCCACACATAAGAAATGTATTATTTTTTTAAAAAGTAGGTCAAACCAAACCTCAGAGAGCCGGCCAAAGTGCTGACTCCATGACTGAGTTCTTCTTTTTTTCTTTTTAGCTGTGTAAGGATTGTTTACACCGTCATTATTATCTGTTAGATCAAGTTGGACAAATTTCATGAAATTATACCACACAATGAAAATGTTGCCATAGAATGCCTGAGGACAAATGTTCCATTTTTTTCCCCTCTATTACCGGATCTCATAAAAGCAACCGTGCTAAGTCTAATTAATTGTTTGAACACTTGAAGCATTTATACAACTTATGTGACGTGTGTTGTTCATCCTGTCATTCGATTGCTGAAAGCTGCAAAGTCAGTCCAACTGGTTTCACATTTTTTTGTTGTTTTTGGCTTCACCTCCCAAGAATATGAGTGACTTCTTCGCTTTGACACTTTCCCGTCTGCTGCCTCTCACTTTATTACTGTCACTCGCATGTCTGCTGTTGATGTATTGCTTCTCCTCCCTGCATTCCCTTCTTTTTTTTTTTGCTTCTCTTCCGCCTTAGCTTCTCTTTCACCGCAACCCTATTTAACTGTCACATTTTGCCACGTGTCGCAGGTTCTTTTTTTGCTTGTTGATGTCAGCAGCAAAGTAATTTGTCACACACAGAACGAGCATTTGTTTTTTTCTCGCATGCTTTGAAATGACTCGGCAAAATTCTATTTAAAGCAGAAATGAGATAGGAGCTATTTTTGTCACACCTTTTGACAGCATCCAAACTCCCCCGTGAAAATCAAGTTAAAAAAAACAAACAAAAAAACCCAGGAAATTTGAGACTGAAAAATAATTGATCTGAAATGATGCGGCCGAAGGGGATTTCCAAATGTGACCTCATTTCCTACCCCAGTTGAAGTCTGACATCCTGGTGAGAGAAACAGCACCGCATTCTTAACATAGCACCAGTCAACTGACAACTGCGTTATTTAAAATGGCAGGATTGTGTGTGTGTTTCTGATGCTAAAACATCAGCTTGCTTACTCAAAGAATGACAGAAATGTGAAATAAAAACATACACACATTGAAATGTACCAGATAAGCCCATCCTAGACTGACTAAATTAATCAAAAACAATATGATAGACTTGCATGGTGCAACTCAACATTTCCTTAAAGAGCAAAATGCAAATTACACTTGAAAAAGTCCCTGATAAGTTTAGACGTGACCAAAATTTGCATGAATATGGATGTGAAATAAAAAACAAAAATTCCCTCCTACTGATATTACGATTCCCAGAATGAATTATAGCTCTTACACGTACGCAGCTCATTTAAATCTGTTAAATAATATGTGGATGACACATTTGTTCTCTAAATTAATTAGCATTAAAATATTATTTATTTTAATTAAAAAAATTAGTCTGTTCAAATATTAACTTTTTTTTTTTTTTAATCACATTTGCTATTGGGTGTATGTGCCTTGTTACTTCCAACTGGTCTTCTCAGCATTGCCCCGCCCTTCTTACTTCACCGCCTATTTGCTTGCTCCATTACTTTGATACTTGTAATCAGTCAGAGCATATTAAGTTGCCAACTCTTCTTTCATCCTGTTGTAATCCATCCGCAAAAAAACATCCGAGTACTTTGTGTGTCAGCCTTTTGAATATGATTTACATAATGGCATGACTTCTTTCTGCAACTTCAAAGCATCGACATAAATAAGCTTGACCAGTCAGTCACCTTAATTAGAAAGGAAAGTTCCTAAGAGGCCATATGTACTTTTTTTTTAATCACCGGAAGCTAGAATGCAACAGAAGATCAGTCTTCAGAAGAAAATTTATTTAAATGACTCACATTTGTCATGAAATACCTGTGACTCTTTCTAGTTAGTTGCTGTGACCGAAAACATTTATAATTTTTTTTATTTTACCAGGAATTTACTAAGATATGGTAAATACAACATTATATACAAAACAAAAATACACAAACTGATTTACAGTTCAAACAGGGTACAATTTGTGATTCTCTTTTTGGGGCCTATTCACACTATCATACAATTCAATGTGCTCTTCAAGTATTTCGGGAAAAATTCGACATGAACTTCCACTGCTCTCCACAAACGTTGTGAATATGCCGGAAAAAAACGGTATATTATAGAATGATGCGGTTTGGATTAAAAATTTCTACGAGTGCATGAGTGGAGTAAAAAGTTGTTTACATGCCTTGAATGGTGTCACTGATTCTATAGAACTGGAGTAGATGTTGTGCCAGTCACAGCTGGTCAGGTTTTGCCCAGGAAGTGGTTAACAGAAGTTTTTTTTTGGATTGATTGCATCACTAGTCAATCTCCAGGCCATCTGCTCCAAAGATGACTGGTAGCCAAGAGCAGAGAAGCAGTGGAAGTGACGTGGATGAGAAGGCCCACTTATATGTGTGGGCTCACTGACAGTGGTAAACGGGCTGGACATACTCCGGAGGAAAGTAGCCCACGTGTCCATGGCAACGGCCCCTCCAGCGCAGTGAGTCGGAGCAGTCAATGAGCTCGATGACGTCACCCCGCAGGAAGCGGAGCTGCGAAGGGTGGTGAGGGTTGAAGTCGAAGAGAGCGTGGGCATGGTGAGGACGCTGCCGAAAGAGATCGAGAAAGATAGAGCAGGAAGTCACAAGCGGAAGGACGAAGAAGGAAAGATCAGTTTGAAGACAAACAAATTGGCCGTCTATATATTTGCAAACTATGATTGCATGGAATCATATTTAATTCATAGAGATGAATGGTTGAAGATGCAATAAGTTCAGTTATTTGCTAATGCTTTGACATTTTCATTTATTTCATTATTATTTGAATCAATTGAAATAAGTCAACAGAAGAGCGAGTTCTAACCAAGCACAGAATGAGAGCGACACGTTGAAATAAATATTCAGTGATGACTAATAACAACGCCTGGTGTAGTCGAGTTGAGTATCAGAATGTTTGGGGGCTGCAAGCAGCTCACGGTGAAAAAACGAGATTATATTATATATATTATATACAGTTTATGCTACACAACAAATTGATGAATAACTTAGTTTTGAAATCAGGGACTAGTCAAAACTGTTCAAATATTTGAAAAAGATGAATGGTAATAAATATTGCCAGCAATATATTTATGGTTTTAAAGTGAAAACAATTTGTAATTTTTGTTTTAAAATAAGTTGATGCACAATTTGTCTTTGCGGGCCAAATAAAATTATGCGGCGGACCCCCGAGCCTTACGTTTGACACCTGTGATTTAGACTTATTTGAATTTGGAAAAAAATTGGTTTACTACGACTCTTTCCAGTAGTCAATTTACGCTTTGTTTATTTTTTGAGCGTACGCAGCTTTTATCAGCGGGGAGCCTCTTGCAGAGAAAAAATGACAAAAATCGAGAGCGAAGCCACAGCTAGCCAAACGCCGTGCGATGCCGAGATAAGATCACACACCTATACACTAAAAATAAAACCGCCTTCAATAAAATGTACCCCATCGCCCATCTGTCCAACTGTGTTTGTCTTTAAGTGCACACAAAAAACAAGTTACTTTTCCGCTGGCCATCAGCCTCTTCTGATCTCTGCAGGCCGGCCAAGTAAAAATTGGTTAGCTGGAGAAAAGTGACTATTTTAAGTAGCGCAATTTCAACCTCAGTGACCTCATTTTCCTGTCAGTTGCACTTCTATTGAGGAAAGTAGATGTGAACTAAGAGGGAGAATCAAGCCTGGAAGAAATACCAATAGTTTGTGCTTTATGTTTGGTCATTTGGCTTTCACCCTAAACACAAATTACTTCAAGGTTATGCAGTGTAGTCTGCTTTCGAAAACGTCAAGCAAGTTTTTGCATGATCGTACTTTTCTGTTAGAAGTGGACCCGTTGTGGCTGGAGGGCATATGAGGATGGAGCGGTGGGCGTTGGGGGTGGGTGGGAAAAGCAAGAAGAAGAAAAAAAACATTTGCCATCCTGCCATGATGAGATAAGGAGTGATCTTGTGCCGGGTAATGAGCTCATTTGGAATTAGTTTGGAAAGAAAATGACACAAAAAAACATTTGGTCACACATTTGATCCAAAGGTGAATTATTTGTGTAATATTATATATTATCGTCAATATTGAATTGCCAGGTCTAAAATGGACTGATATGTAAAATGACTGACGAAGATCTGCGTGCCAGGGAAAAGAAAAAAAAAATGCTCGTAGTAATGTGTCTATTCATCAAGAAAGTGGAGGCACGTCAAGTACAAGGATGTAGGAGATGACCTTTCGTTGCATGAATTTTTTATATTCAAACGCAGGCACGGAATTCAAGATGCTGAGTGGGGAATGTGTTGCGTTGATTTTTAGTGGATAAATATTGATTCTGAACGGCTCCAGATAGTGTTAGTGGCTCAACTATTATATTTAATTGATTTCCTAATTTAACGTCTTGCGAGGGGCAAAAGAAAACAAAAAAACGGATTCATCTTTCAAATTCATTTTCCACTGTATTAATATGATCTCATTGATTTCCTTTTATGGTATAAACAAGGGTGCTTCTAGTTCATAGGTGTGTCGCATGAGACGATCTTATTTGGATGACTGACGTATGATTGACACTTTGCTACCACAGCAACCCGTCAAGCCACATGGTTGTGCGTATGAGCGGGGATTACGGATAGACTCCACCCTGTCGATCACGATCTGCAGGTGTTAACAGAGGACATCATCAAACCTTGTTGACACCATTCCTCTTTCCTTTTTTGACTTCACAATAACATCATGGGAGCTTCGGAATCTTTATATTTGGTCTGATTCAAAGGCTATTTAATTTAATTTAATCTATTTATTTATTTATTTTTATTTCAATGTTATTGTGTCTTCTAATGGTCAAATTAGTCTTGGAATCATTTTAGAAATATGAGCACATTTGCTCATATAGCAGATGGAAGACATGGGACAGATATGTTTTGTTAATGACATTGAATGTGACATGACAGAATGAAATGAGACGAAAAAAAAATGGAGGGCACACAAATATTTATTTGACTTGATATGTTCTACCTGCCCACACCTCTTTGAAGGTTAAAAAAACAAATATTTCCTGGTATGCCAAAATTGTTAAATGAATCAGTCTATTAAATGTTAAAATATAAAAATATTTATTAAAGAGGGACACACAGTGTATCGAGATTTCTGGAGGACATTGATGAAATGTCAAATGGGCTCTTGTGTTTGTTTTATTTAGTATATTTTAGAAAATATATGTTATAAAAGGAATCATGTTTAAAATAGAGGTCACGTGCTCACTCTTGCAAAGTGTTCGGGGTCTCGCAGAAAGACGGTCCTCTCCTTAGCGATACTGTTGCTATGATAGAACTCCACAAGCTCATTCAGGGAGGAGAAGAGCTCATCCCACACGTAGTATTGACTGCAACGGTCCTGCAGTACCTTGAAGTGTTGGACGTGGTCACCATAACTGTCAAACACACAAAAAATAGATTTTAAAAATGTCATTTCATCACTTTTTTGCTGACACAGTCTTATTTAAAACTAGTCACTATGACAAATGATTAATTGTTTACCTATTTTTTTTTAAAATCAATTCAAAGTAGGTCATTGTCTAATGGCCTCATAAAATGACTCATGTTCTGTCTGACGGAAAAAAATAATAACAAGCAGAGGCCAACATGTCAGCCAACATTTTGATGTCATTGAGTCATTAACGGTTGTTCTTAATGGGATGCTCATTTGCAAAGTCATTTAAGAGACTGCTATTTATTTGTTATTGGAGCAAAATATTTACATAATTCATTTAGTTCCTCAGAAAAATCAATGCAGGCCACAATTAAACAGCCATTTTTCTTCCGCCGACACTTCCTACCTGCTCCCTGTGGCGGTTGCTAAGTAACTTAGCAGTTTATCTTTAGAAATCGGAACATCTCACCATGATCATTATCGTTATATAAGTTCCTGTAAGATACAGCCAAAGTCAACTCAACACCCCCTTATTTCTTAAATCATCCCAGAGTAGGAGGGTGCAATGTTTACATTTAATGATGCCGAATATCCGTCGTGGCAGATTTGGGAAAATCAGTCATACTTTTTCATGATGTGCTTTGAGAGAGAAAACCTTTGTTTTTCAATTAGACTAAGTCAACCTGTGAGAATAAGTAGCCCCTCAATCCACAAAAGTAACACCATGCTGTGAAGTCATCAGCCAATTATGACGTCTGATACCCTTTGCTGCCCCCTACCGATCAATTTGGGTAACTGACACTCCTTAGTGATGGGCATGACCTTCCTGACATGGCATAAATACTCTTAATATATTTCATTTTTGATTACCCATTTTAAAACCCACTATTCAAACTCAACAACAATATGGTTGAAGCAAACAACAAAATATTTTTTTTCCAGTCAAAAAAATAATTCCTTAATCAAATACCTTTATAACCTTATATAAGAATGAAACATGTTCATCAACCTAGTCAACCACAATAATGCAATCAATCAATCACTGCCAAGCCTTTTCGCTAAAATCCATATTTGCAATCTATAACCATCAACGTAGAGTCCTTCCGATCATTATGCATGTATCATCATTACAATCTGCCCAGAGGTCAAGTAACACACTCTGGCCGATAAACTCTTCCAGCGTGATGAACAGTACACACACATTAATACAGACACACGCTCTCATTTGTGTTCTTTATCCAGTGTAATTAAGGCCCACAGCGATTGCGAGATTATGTTCTTTTTCTCCGTACAAAGAAATCTGTAGGAGGGATTGAGACAAAGTACGAGCGAGAAGCAGACTGGCATTTGGAAAGCCACCTACTGTAGATGACGCGATAGAAAGCGGTGAGACATCCTGACAGCCAAGTTATTTTTACAACTTTTACCCGACGCCAGCACAATTGGAGATGCATGAAGGTCGCTCTGCTTGTCTTTCCCTCGACTTCCTCCTTCAATTTGCTCTCACTTCCTATCTGCTGCTGTCAGGTTCTCTAATCTCACCTTCTTAATTTTTAGCAATATGCAACGATGCATGCGTGTTAATGTCGTGGTTAAACTGTAACAAATGAACGCCACATCCAATCAGGTGGCTGGAGTGCGTTTTTAAAAGGAGGATGATGTCAGGGAGGACTTGCAAATAACATTACATCAAGTATTTTGGAGCGGTTTGCAAGATAGTGTGTGCAGATGTGTCGAATTTATTCTGAATTAATTGCATATTTATTCATATAGCATATATGAATGTCAGTACAGGCAATAATATTTCTCTAATGATTGAATTTTTGTCTTATCTATGTTTGTTTTGACACCTCAGACTACATTTTGCATTTTTTTTGCCACTTTTGCACATTTATTAGCATAAAAATATTATAATTAACTTATTATAATTATATTTAATGTGGTATATTTATGATAATAATTCTAGAATTATACAAAATAATATATTTTTATTTATATTATATATTCTAATAATTATTATCCAAATTATTATCATAAAAGTATTGTCGAATTAATACATCTTTGAGAGTCTCTAATAAAAACCTTGTAGGCACCATTTTTGAAACAGCATCAACGACAGACTTAATATATAAATAGATGCGGTAGAAATTATTTTTGCTGGCAGAGGCACTATATATTGATCTCATTGCACGCAAATATAGAGTACAATTATTTAATTGCCGGTTCATTACGACTTGAGTCAGTTATTAAGACTGCAGTCCAAGGAGAGTGGCTTCACTTCTCATTCGGTGACGTCTGAATGGTTATATGGGGCCTGTGACTCACTGGTGACCATTCCAGGGTGTGCAGACCACCTTTTCCCCAAAAAGTCAGCCGGGATATGCTCCAGCTCCTCGTGCCCCCTCAACAGAATCCACAAAACGGTTGGCTAGATAGCTCATAAGACTCAATGATTGTGAAATCACCCACTAGCAATTGACATTCATGCTCCACTAAATCCCTCAGACGCTACTCGATGCTCGGCAAAGATTCTGGAACTGTAACATAAACACAGCCTTAAGTGCCCATTCCTTTTAACAAGACACTAATGATGACTGATGACAAAGATTCTCAAAGCCAAACGACCCGAAGGAGCATGAGTCAGCGATATAAGAGGTCGTGTGAATAATGAAGCTCCGTTCAAAATGGCTTCCTTGTGAACATAATAGAAAAACACTTTTTTACCCAGCATGCATTTGTTGATGATGTCGGCTTAATATGATTGTGTGCAATTAAAGCATATTTAAATACCACATGCGTAAATTTTGCTTTTCTAGAAATCATAAAAGTAAATATATCATAAAATAATCAATCAACATGAAAGATTTAATAGAAGCGCATGAATGAATAAAGTACTCAGATTCGTAATAAGTTTATTTTTTTTTTATTTTTAGAACAATTAGTCCTGATTTACACTACACGCTCATGATGCATCCATTGAACTTCCAACTTCTAAACTGCACTTGTGAATCATTTCAGGAAACTTTGATCAACACTAGCCCAAAATAACTTGGACTATGAATATGCAAAACGCTTTTCTCATGTCTCTTCATAAGAGTCTAGGTTGCCATCACTTTGGCCCACTTTCTAAAAATAAACCACCAAACAACCCAATGTGGCAGATTTCCTGCTGTGGTTTCACGCTAGTCACCAGACACACATTTATTTTTTTTCCCCCATAATCACCATGACAAAAAAAAAAAATCCAACATAAATTCTGGCTCCTACACTTTAACTCCTCACCATAATTTTACTATTTAAACATATATTAAAACTGCACTTAGCTGAGTTAGGAGTGAAGCACTCACATTAACTGTCACCAAAAACATCTTCTTAGATACGAGGAGCTGTCAGCGCACACACCTGACCCAATTTTGGTGCCTACTGCACCATTCAGCAACCAATACCCATGCAGATGGCGATAAACTGCCAAAAATGTCGCCTTTTGCACACTTTAGCACCTCCTCTGAGCTCAGGGCCAAAATCACAAGCGGCCACCACCGTCACTGCCCGCCTGGCCTTACAATCGGTGCCATCAAGATGCTCTCGTGTGCAAAATGAGATTAGCTCACGTTGGACCAGAGGCTTTCTGCTTTTTACACCCCCATCCCTCCTCAAACTGTCTTCCTACGTAATGAGTTACACAGTTTTTACAAGATTTTAAAAATCTACAAGAGGAGTAAATATGAAGGATGATTCTCTTTACCTGACCGACATGGAAAACTCCCCAGGAGCGCTCTCGCTCTCTCGGACTAAAAAAGCTCCACATTCCCGGTGTCGAAGTCGACTTTCCGCCACACCGCGAGAAATACGACCTGCAAACCACCTGAGGGATTGGAAAGTAAACACAATGAAGTTAAAGTGGTTATTTTATTTTTATTTATTTTTTTATTGTTGTGTTTTTACAGAATTGTTGCAAAGTATTAAATCAAATTGTCTTTTTTTGTTATAAGGGAATGACATTTAAAAGGAATTCTTACAATAGCATAGATCACCGCTGTCGGACACTTGATCTTTATAAAGTTATTAAAAAAATAAATAAAATTGCACACAACTTTGTGGAAGCTCTATTCTAAGTTGCCATAACATTAATTTCTTTTTACTCAAACCTTTGCTTTGGCAAAGGCCTCCTATCTAAGAAGCTTTTTTTTTTTTTTTTTAACAAGACAAAGCCTGCTGTAACATTGTCACTTTAGCATCTGTCGGAAAAAAAAAATAGGATCCCATCTGGTGTGAGACAGTGATGGAAATGTGGTGTGCAGCAGCAAACACACACACACACACACACACACACACACACACACACACACACACACACACACACACACAAAGTGTAAGATTACGTAAGTGAGCGTATGAGTAGGACGGGTTTGTCTTTTGCTGGGATGCAGATGTCCAAATCAGAGCAGAAGATGCCTGGAGCTGCTACACACACTAATGAGCTGTTAAGATCCACCATTTTCTGGAGATGCGTCTGAATCTGCTTTGGCGACGCTTCCTATGTGTGCGTTGTGTACTTGTACGCATGCGTCAACGTTTGTTCCATGAACTCACGCGTGTGGCCGCAGGTTGATATAGTTCTTTGGCACAAAGCCTTTTCTGTTGTCCAGCTCAGCTGTGTACCAGTTGGGATCATCCTCCATGTTGGTGATCTAGCAAGAATTAAATAATAGATCATTTTGATTCACAGCCATGTTATTATTTCTGGGTCAAAGGTCATGATCAAGTTTTTTTTTTTTTTAAGGCCTCTTTTCAAACAATGAAACTGTTAGAAGAGTCTGACATATTGATCCATCAAGTTTGAGCATTTGATCGTACATGTGAGGTTTTTTAAAGAAAGGAAAAAAACAAAAGGTGTCAAAAAAACATCCTCTTGTTTTCTCACCTCGCACCATTCAGCTGCTTTGATTCTCATTTGCAAGCAGAATAATGTTAAGTGCGACAGTTTTGTGATTCAGTTGATGTCGATTAAGTGTCCATTGATGGTGTCACCTTGAACACTCGCATAAAAATACACCACCGGGTTCTTACAGAAGGGTAGACAGACGTGGGTAGATAAACTGACAGACATTTCGTGGGAGTTCAATTACCTGTCCTTCTACCCTGCTGTCTAATAATTTTCCACCCCCGCCTTCTAAAAAAAAATCTCACTTTAGTTGTTCAATGTTAATGGATTTTCCAATATGTTTTTTTTTAAATGCTCAAATGAGACACACAAATTGTCTCAGACGCTCATACGCACTTTAGTGAAAGTAAAAATGGGTCGATTTATAATAAGTGGATGATTTACTATGTTTATTTTAGGACATGAGATGTTGGGATGAAACAATACAATAGGGGTTTGATTTGGAGACTGTCATCAAAACCGATTTTCACTTTTATGATTTACTGCTTGGAGAAAAATGGATTTTTATTTTGGTGGCTTGGCAGTGGAACACAACTTTTAACAAGGCTATTTTTAAATTGTGAATCGACTGTCCTTTCTACTAACTGCACACTAGGACCTGGCTAAACTCCAACATAAAAACAAAACTGCTCTTCTGGGACACAGAAAAAACGGATTTTTTGCTTCTATAAAAACAGAACAAATAGTAATCCATTCACAACAAGTCAGCAACGACGATAGGAAAGATTCATTTGACCGAGATTTGAACCTGACCTATTTTGACTGACGTAAGCTAAACTGTTTTGCTAAAGTTAACTGTGCTACCCTCGAACATGAGTCATCAACAATCAAATTTTTAAATAAAACGCCACGAGTGAAGATTTACGTGCACCATACCAAAAATACATCACAAAATCATAACACAGATGAGTAAAAAATATATTTCAAGGTCAATTTATGTCATTTCCCCCTTCTATTCAATATCCATCCCCCCTATGACACCAATCAACTTTTTTTTTTCATCCCCATCTCAATTTCCATTCCATTATGCAGAGCTACATAATAACACTGCAAGTATGGAGTGTTTGGAAGACTTTTAAAATCCAGCCGCTTGACCTCTTGTCTCTTCTTCAGCCCTGCACAGCTGGCATGTTACAAAACTCGAAAGAAGTGCCCCAGAAATGCACTCACAGTTCCTCATGAAGGTTTGTGGACTTTTTATATCAACTTGTTTTATGCAAACATTTAACATGCATGAAAAAGTAGATGCTTCATTTCTTTTTTCACCTTACCTTTAACAACTCTCCTTTGTTGAAACTCAGTTCATCACCCTCGGTGGCACGAAACGTATACAGTGCCACTGCCTCCATGCTGATAACCACCAGAGCACGCACGCACTCACACACAACTCAGTCAAATACTTTCCACAAGTGTTCCAGAATGATGACGGAATGGAAATATAAAAAATGAAATGGAAAGAGGACAACCTGAAAGAAGATGAGATGGTGCCCGCTGTGTCTGCGGAGCAAAAGGATGAGAGAGCGTTGTGAGCTCAGAGAGGAGAAACACAACTGGCTGGTGCTCAGCAACACACTGCCATGAGTAACATTCTGAGAGAGAGCGAGCGAGAGAGAGAAAGAAAAACAGACCACACACACAGGATAAGAGAGTGGGAGGCACTTCCTGTGTATGAAGATTTCTCTCATAAGGTTTGTGGTTTCTTTCTACACTTAGCCGAATGTTGATCACAACTCGTGTGCATCTCGATAAAAGCAAGACTTTGTTTTCAAAAATGAGCAATTTGTGTTGTGTGGTGTTCCACAGGGTTCAATTCCGAGGCCTTCACTGTTTTCATTGTGTCTGATATTGGGTTCTATCTTATGCTGAGCATAAAAGAGGCTTTCTCATTGAGCCCACTTTTGAAATCAAAACCTGAATGAATTGAAAAATTATCTGCTGCAGGGACTGATAAAATTGCATTGATGTTTGCAGAATAATAAGAATGGAACAGTCATGGCGGTTAGATGGCTTCCATCGTTATTGCGCTCGCTCATGTCGAGGCCTCTTAAATCTTTAAAAAAAAAAAAAAGTCTTGTCGATATATTTAGATGTGATATATGCTACGTGCCACATAAAATAGAATGAACTGTGTTGAATATTTCATGACGACAGAGAGCCAGCAATGTGTGAGTGACATGTACCGTTCGTATGCATGTGTGAACCCGGTAGCAGAAACGGGTCGAGTAGAGTGATGGTTGATCTTGCGTCATTTTTTCGGAGCCAAATTCACTCTTGCATGAAGACCCCTGGAGTTGTTGAGAAAGTGCTCTTTAAATATTTCAAGGGACATTCGCAAGATCAGACAGCGATGCACTAAGTCTCACATGCATTTGGGCCAAATATTGAATTGTCATTTATGCAGCATTAGTAGACAAAATATATATTTTCCCCCTACCCGGTCTTTGAATTGCACCAAAAAGTTAATTGCCGCATTGTTGGTCTACGTGCTGTATGGGTGTTAAGGCAAACTAGAAAAGTAGAGAAAGAAGGACAATGTGTCCAGGAAATCCAAAAGCTTTTGTTTTGTAGCCGTGAGAAGCCTTTCTCAGGGTGCTGAAAGGGTGAAGCAAGAACAAAATAGGAGGAAGTTTCATTCATCTGCTTTCCTACTGTTAAATTTAGGAAATCACTTTTATGTTGGTGGTGATTTGGCATTGTGGGTTTGCAACATTTGAAAGCTTCTTGTTGTTTCAAGTCGGATATTCTCAGGTGATGCCATCTCTGAAGTTGCACACTTTTTAGTTGTAATTAATGTTTTGATCTGTGAAAACAATTTGTGAGTGCAATAATTAATACATCTAAGTGTATTTCACATCAAACCCAAAACCTGTAAATTTAACTTTTTTTCCCCCCCTCAATCAAATCTTGAACACGTCTGCCCTCTGTTGGTCAAAATCAGAGGTGCGTTATAGTTGAGCTGAAGCGCTGTAATTTATTTATAATCTATAATGTATTTGTTTATTTATTTCCAGTTACTGTAATATTCTTGTTTCAGACTAACACAAACAAACACTGTTATTGTACATTAGCTTAGTTGTCCTAACATAGCACCAAATTTAAGCTTGTAAAAGACACAGTAAGGATCTAAATAAAAAAAAGATAATAATAATAATAATAATAATAAAAAACCTTAATTCAACATTCAACAAAGCCATCTTAAACTCGTTTACATTAATGTTGCATTACTTCCTCTTCCATTTAAGCAGGAAATTGTCTATTCATAGCTCAGTCGACTTTTGCACTCACATCTATTCATAGAACCTGATTTGAATATCATATACTACTTTTTCCATCTTAGACGTCATGTGACTATTGCTGTTTGGACATGATCAGACACATGCAGTGGAAAAAGACTTAAGGGATGGAATGCTGCCCTGCGATACTTTCTGGGCTCACAACGTCACACCTGTAACACACACTGGATGCCTTGGAAATTACAGAACGCTCTTCCCTTTTTCATATTCCATCCATGTAGTTGGTCAATTTTAGATGTTAATTTGGCGGCATTGTGGACTAGTAGTTGGCTCATATGGCTCACATTTCTGGGGTTTGGCAATTTGGCCTGGGGTCGTGTCTTCCCGTGCAGAGTTTGCATGTTCTCCATTTCTCAGGATACTCCACCCTCATTGCAAAACACAAAAACATTCATGTTAGGTCAACTGAGGACACAGAATTGTCCATAAATTTGATTGTGAATGTTTATCCGCATGTATTCTGATCGTTTCTTGACCCAAGTCAGCAATGGCATCAGCTCAACCTTGACCTTAGTGAGGAGGCATATAATATCAGTATTTCTTTTTTTCCATGAAAGTTAGCACATTTTTGACTAGTTATCATTGCACCTACATTAGCTAGAATTTACACGAAGAAAAACTCACATTACATTGATTTAGTACACGGGTGTCAAACTCAAGGCCTGGGGGCATGATACGGCCCACCACATCATTTTATGTGACATATTTGCATCAAATTCATGTCATATTGTCTTTACTTTTAAAAATCTTCTTTTTAATTTATAAGTTTTCACTAGTCTGATTTGAAAACGAATTATTTGTCAGTTTGTTTTGCAGCTTATATTGTGTATAATATGAGGTGCTCATGCATTTATTTAGGTTGAAAGTCATAATGGCCTTCTGCAGGAAACTATGAATACAATGCAGGCCGCGACAAAAATGAGTTTTAATAGTTTTCAGAAGATTATTAAGACAATTTATAGATCATTAATTTTGAAATAGCCTTGTCCTTCACTTGTGGGATGAGCAAAAAGTAGTGTACTTAGTTACTTCCAACTAATGGGAATACTTGAGATGAGTTCTACTATGAAAAACAATGTTATGTTTTTGTTTTTCCCAAATTCAAGGCAGTTTTTCATTGACGGCTGGCTGGGTGACATGGCTAGCATGGAAGGAAGGTCTTTGTGTGTGAGTCAGGCCGCGTCGGTCACACCCATCCTCGGCTCTCCCCCTCCCAAAGCGCCCGCCATGTTCTGGAGGAGGGGAAACCTTTAGCTTGGCATTAGCATTAGCAACACTTTGGCTAGGCGGAGGCGCAACAAGCTCGCTGCAATAAGTACACTATCTTCTTTTTTTTTTCTCTTCTCCTTTTCTTGCCATTCCTCTGGAATTTGAGGAACACGTTAAAGGGTTTTCAACCCTGGACTCTCGTTTAAGTCCGACCCAGCTCGATACATACGGTAAGATACCGCCTGTTTTTAATACGTAGTGGAATTATTGAGACGTTTTCCAGAGTCCCTTAATCCAGTTTTCAGTGGCGATGTCTCCACTCAGCACCCCGTCTCATCTCTTAGTAGATTTGCTACATAGCCTAGCATGCTAGTCGATTGATTTAGCATAGTTTATAGATCAGATAGAATTCGGAAGAGCAAGATCGGATATAATTCCAGTCAACACAAAGCAAACTGCACGATTTGACGCCATCTGACGTTATTAAAGCGATCAAAGAGAGGACAGACAAGCTCTGCGGGTGGCTAGCTTCGATCCCAACTTTTTTTTTTTCCCCCCCGTCGAAGTGTTCCAATAATCATCGTGAATAAAACATCACTTGGCTTCAATGTCTTTTTAACAAATGTGTGAAAAACAATAAACGATTAATCCACATCGATCTCCCATACGACTAAAGTTAGGCAAGTTAACACAAGTTTGCTCTGAACCTGCTAACGTTAGCGCTAACCGCTAGTTAGCACCAAGGCTATTTCGACTGAGATTTCACAAACTTCGAACTAAACTATGTTTTTTTCCCCCCCTCCACATCAAAATTATAATTATAGTATATTTGTAAGAGTGTGAGCAAGTACTTTGTGACTATTAGGAAAACAAAGCTACGTCAGTTGCTCGTGAGATACCAAACACGTCACTTCTAAATCAGATTTGTTTAATTTATTTGATATTATCATCTTTTCTCATCGCTTCCTGTAGATTCCCACAGTTTCCACAAACGAATGATTACACCATTTCTTCCTTTGCAGCTTTTTGCCGTTTTGCGTCATTTCGCATTACCCAACCAGGGCGCTGTCTCTGTACAGTATTGATTTGGTTTCCAATTGAAATAGTACACAATAGTGTTGTGGTAGTTGTATTGAATATGAAAAATGTTGTGTTGTGGCTGTGGACTGAGCCGGTTTGTTGTAAAGCGAAAAAAGAATATGCATCATCATTGTTATCTTAGCGTGCATGACCTGGCTTATTAATCAGAGTTTGGGAGGATCAAGGATGCTAACATGCCTTTATTTATTTTTTTTGAACTGCTTTCATCATTACTACTCATATCTCAATGCAGAGTGTTCAAAGGAAGCACAGATTATGTAGGAAATGGGCAACAATTTTTATCATCTGATAATTGTGTGTGTCTTGAGTTGTGTTCAATAAAGACCAACCCTGTCAAGCTCATGAGAGACGTCCAGACGAGTATTCAATCTCCGCTTTCCATCGCTCTGCTTTGCAGCTCTGTCAAGGTAGCCTTGTTTTCAGTGTGTTGGGGAAAAAGTTTCAGCGATTTTCAGTCTGTGATTGTTATCAGAGTGCTACTACGTCGTCTGGCACGTAGTCTGACTATTTGCATGATCAACAAATGGATAATATATTGCGAGAAGAATAAGTGCACACATCCTGTCCTGCCTGAGAGTATGGAAGAAATGAGATCTTTAATACAAAGCAATAAAGAATCAAAGGAACAAAGTTATGTAACAATACATACTACTTGAGAGCACATTTTAATACTGAATAATGGGGTAATAAAATGATTTGGGTGTGTACTGATTCAAGATGAGCATTTTAATAAATGTTTTTTGTTCAGATATGGATGATTGTGAATCAATTGAAAGGAATCACAACCATCGCCCAGGTTCTTTGTACGGGACATAACACTGCACACAGGCCGGTCTCGTGTTGGCTGTAGGCAGCGGGTGATCGTTTTTTATTGATCAGCAGGGAAAGGCATTGATCGGCATATGCCGATCACGTACGTTTCCACGAAAATCATCCGGTCACGATTTTTATTCTTCTCATTATCGTCATCCGGAACTGCAACCTGCTGACAGTTTAGAGTTGTCTTATCATTTTTAATGGCAGGAGGGTGATCAAATCATTTAGTAGTTGAGGAAGGACTTGAGTGATGAGTATGGTCGCGGCGGAGGTTGTTCCGGCTTGTCTGTGAGCGCATGCGCGTATCGGGGCTGGGGGTAGTATCGGGGACCGGCGATGGACAAGACAGACTCTCTTCTCTTCCTCCTGTCTGCAGTGAGTGAATAGGTGATTATTGCAGCAGATGTGTAATTAGGCCTCGCTCGTATTCATGGCCACGCAGGGTGATGAGGGAAAGTTTGCCGGGTGGGGGGGCATGCGCCACAGGAATCACATTTCATTAAGTGAATTTACGGGATGTGCCAAGTTGTTTTCTTATTCCCTAGGCGCTCTCTCGCTCATCCTGGTTTCCTCTCCAGCTGTCCCTCCCCCGTGGCACGGCGAGGCCGGAAGACGCCCTCACAATGACACAAGTGATTTCTTTGCAAATGAATTGTACAACTCGGAACACTCCCCGACGCACACTGTTTACACCATCACTTGGTTGCGGGGCATGCTGGTGCATGCTGAGTTCACGCAGGAGAGGACTGAATGTGCGACGTTAAGGAGGGTGTGTTGAAAGAAGAGATCAAAGTTGAGATGAATAGTTTGGAGAGGAGCTTGTTTTCGTTGTAAAGGACTTGGATTCTCCAATAATCAGATCATATGTCATCCTTTTATGAGTTTCATTTTTAGGTTGAAGGACGAACAAGTTTGACGTCATTTCTGATGCGTCACCGTAAGCTAACATCTGTCACTTGTAATTTATGAATTTGTATTTTTCTGCTTCCTAGGTAATGGCACGGTTGCAAATACTGCCGGCACTTTGTGTGTGGAGATGGTTTTAGCAGACATTGTTCCGGAGGACTCAGGAACATCGCACTGGCCTGAAGAAGCCTCATAAACTCTTATCCCGGCATCAAGTTTTTCAAAAGAAAGGAGACTTTGACATCTAGCTGTTGCTTAATTACGCAAAAACTTAGCTCTTGTTCTTGTTTGAATTTCAATCATTTCTCCAACGCCGGTCCCGTTTCGACCGCCACCATGCCGAGCTCCACCATCCGTCGCCAAATGAAGAACATGGTGAACAACTACTCTGATGCGGAGAAGAAAGTCAGAGAGGCCACCTCCAACGACCCTTGGGGGCCCTCATCTTCACTCATGTCGGAAATCGCCGACTTAACCTACAACGTGGTGGCCTTTAGCGAGATCATGAGTATGATCTGGAGACGACTCAACGACCACGGCAAGAACTGGCGCCACGTCTACAAAGCGCTCACCCTGCTCGACTACCTGATCAAGACGGGCTCAGAGCGAGTGGCGCTGCAATGCAAGGAGAACATCTTTGCCATCCAGACTCTGAAAGACTTCCAGTATGTCGACCGAGACGGGAAGGACCAAGGCATCAACGTGAGGGAGAAGAGCAAGCAGCTGGTGGTCCTTCTCAAAGACGAAGAGCGTCTCAAAGGAGAGCGGTAGGAAATGAATCGGACAATTAAAACGTGTTGGCTATTGAATAATTTTACAAGGGACCTTCCACTTGAGGAACTTCAAATCATAGGAAAGATTAAATTGTTCGGTTGTCCCTCTGCCATTTTGTCCAACCTGATCTTTTCCATTATGTGAAGATAAACCCCTTTTTTTTTTTTTTTTTTTTTTTTTCCTCCTGCTAAGGTCTCAAGCTTTGAAGACCAAAGAGCGCATGGCCCAGGTATCCACAGGGAGCAGTCAAATGGGCTTTGGTCGAGGCTCATCGCAGCCCAACCTCTCGACTTCCTACAGCGAAGAGTACGGCAGGTCAGAGGGCTCGCCTGCATCCTACCATGGCTGTGAGTACCAGCACAGCACACCATCAGGATGTTTTTTTAATGATAATTACGGCACCGGTACTTTTTTTAAAACCACCGAGCCAAAAAGGAAATGAGTTAACACACAGGCGGAAACCTGGAGGGAATTTGAAACAAAAGCGCCAAACTGTTTTCTTTTCCCCTTTTGACACTCAGCCGTTTGTACACACCACCGATGCCGCATGTGTGTGTGCATTTGAGCCAGCACGGGGTCATACGTGTTACACTCCCGACCTTAGTGTGTGGCCCACATTCTCGTAAGTACCGCTTCAATACGGAGCTCGGAGGCGGAAGGGCTAACAGCTGAGTCATCATTTTGAGGAAACGGAACTTAAAAAGCAGGCCAAAATGGGTAAGAGCGAGCCGACAGCGTGGGCGTTGCCAGGGGAGATTTTTGAGATTCCACTCGAAGCTCTCTGGGCTATTTTGCGTCGGCAGAGTGCGAGTGAAAAACAATGCCACTGTGGAGTTGACCTATCACATGCCCTTGTTCTCAAGAGGTCCAAAGTAGGTCAGAAACCTATTTTCAATTTGGCAAGCATCCCTCCGAGTCGACACAGCGTACATGTAAAAAAGCACTCGTGCTGTGATGTTCATTTTCATGTCACAGTATGGGATCCAAAAGTCCACAAAGTCCTGAAGACATACCTTTCGACATTTTCAAGAACGATGTTTGATTTTGTCCCATCAGCTACGTCTCCCAACGCGGGATCAGAACTGGAACAAGCCAGACCGCAGACGAGCGGCGAGGAGGAGCTGCAGTTGCAACTGGCTCTGGCCATGAGCAGAGAAGCCGCCGAGCAGGTACGAAACACGAGTGCGACGTGGCGGAAAATAAATCACCGCCAGGACACATCTGGGGGATGACTTCATTGTATCCAATCAGCCGCTTGTTTGATAAATGGCTTGAGCTTGTCTCGTTTCAGATGAAAGTGTCTGGATGGGATGTGTATGTTTGTAATAAATAATGGTGTCAAATGTGTAGTTTTGGATTCACATCAAATATCTCCAGTATCATCTCAGTGACAGATCTTAGGTGAAGATGAAGTGTGAATCGCTCAGGTGGTGTTTGTCCTCACGAGTGTCCATTTACAGGAGGAGCGCATACGCAGAGGGGATGATTTAAGATTACAAATGGCCTTGGAGGAGAGTAAGAAAGGAGGTCCGGACTCTGGCAAACTGATCCACAAGAGAAAAGAGGTATACCGGAGTGACTCAGCTCCACCCTTATCTAATGCTTCTTTCCTAAATGAACCTTCTCTCTTATTTTAGCCGCAATCATCTCTGATGGATTTGATGGATGTCCCAGAGCCAGGTGCCAGTGCTGACCCCTGGGGTGCCGGAGCTCTGGCTAAAGGAGACCCCTGGAAACCTTATGGTATACATACATTTAGGGAATGTCTTTTTTTTTTAGGTGCAACATTCTGTGTACATGTGGACTGTAAACAAGTGCCTCACCCCTACCTTCAGCTCTAAGAAGTGTTGGTTAACGCTTTGTCAGCTAGGAATGTTGCTCAGCAGGACCAGTGACAATAAAGTAGATCATATTCTTTGCACAAGTTCACCCCTTGGAAACCACAATCGCGTGGAGAAATAAATCCCTATTTCCGAGGAAATATCTCGACACTATTTACCCAAGACCTCACACATTGTCGACATAAACAACTCGAGATTGTCCACTTGCAAAATGGTGACGCAAACGTGTGAGTCGACTGTAATGAAGAAATTGTGTTGGAAAGGTCACGACAGAAGGAAGTCACTTGCAGGAACATCTTTTAGCTTCTGAAACCACCGACCCGGATTTTGCCACTCAGCAAAACGATTTTCCACTCCCAAGGTGCTGCTTCTAAGTCGGCAGCCCCAGCGGACCCATGGGGGGCTCCTACCTCAGTTCCTCCCATGAAGAGCAGCGATCCCTGGGCATCAAACTCCACTCCCGCGGCCGATCCCTGGGGCTCGGCAGCCACTCGCCCGAAGGCCTCCAACACAGGTAACCCCATCGAAGAAGGATCTCCCTTTAACTTGCTTCGATAAATATTCACACACATTCATATTTCTTTAGTGTGTGCTCATCTGTCCACATGTTTGTGTCGGCTTTATATTCTATGTGACATATTGTCCCCATCCAGGTAGCTTTGAGCTGTTCAGTGAATCCAATGGTACGTCCAAAGAGGACTTCTCAGAGTTTGACAGCCTGCGCTCCTCCTCCTCTGTCCCTGCTGGTACTCACCCTGTCCTTGTCTCCCTATTGACACAGTCTGTGGTGTTCTTCCTCTGTGCCCTCAGATGGCACACTGTGTCCTGTCTTTCTATGTTTATTGTACGACCAGACCGGAGCAAGGAGTTCCTTTTCCTCGACAAAATTAGTGAAAGAAATGAGAATAGAATTTTGTAAATTAAGGCTATTTGCTCTGGTCTGGTCTTGTATCACCAGGGTGTTCATGTTTTTGTGGTGTCATCAATCTGTACTTTTATTTTTAAATCTCACAAGGCTCAAAATAAGCGGTTTCACAATACAGTTTGAGAGTCGGAAATTAGAATTTTACACTCCATTAAAACATGAGTTGAAAAATGGTAGACTAAGGTTTTATTTTAACTGACAAGATCGTCCCAAAAAGTTTTGCTGAGCTGGATGCGCTCACGCCTCCTCCATGCAAATCTTCTGAAATCGGGAGCCCGGGGCAATTTCTGTTTACGCTGCACCAGTTAGCTAGCAACAAGATTCAGCTGGTTAGCTCGGCTAGCGGCTAAACATATTGGATATAAACACATTGCAGAGTCACTTTTAAGGCTCCAGCACGCCCACGGAGGATAAGCGGATCGGAGGATGAATGAATAAACATCATCCTCTCCATTCAGGAATACTAGATTTAAATGAAGTCATTGATTCACAGAACTGTTCCGCAAAGAAAAATTTGAGCCTTGTCTCACCAACATAATCGAGAATTCTGTTTCCATAAATTCCTAAAGTCGGTCTTTGAAGGGTTTCCAAAAATCAGCTTGGCACAGGATATTTTTTTCCCCCCTCTTGCGGTTAAATTTTTGTGGGGAAGCTGACACTGGATGCAAATCTGTGGTTCAGTTTAATGCAAACATGTTGGATGTTAAAAAAAAAATCAAACTTCTAAAGCGACTGAAGGATTCCTGGGGGAGTCAGTTTTGCCTCTTTTGTCATTGTTGTAAGTGAGTTGCTATTTTGAGATGAATTTGTCCTAATGCCACATGTAGCAGATGGCTTGCTGGCTATTGGTGCGTTTCCATCACTCTTTTTATTCATTTCTACCAAAAAGGCTGTCCGCCTCTTGCTGTCCTCCCAAAATAGCTTCCTTGGTTTAATTACATCAAAAAGATTTCAGTGAACACTCGCCTGCAGATGGATGCATTTTATCATTTTGAACGTGGAGAGTTTTATTTGTTCTACTATGTTCTATTTTCACGTACATGCTATTTAAGGTCCCAGCTTGATTGGAATCGGGGTTTCTATGTGTCTCATATTTATTTTATATTACAACAACTTGTGTTTTGTAGGTGATGGTGGTTTACCATCCTCGATTCCCTCCCAAGCCAGTCTCGCGAGCAGCGGCAGCTTGGACCTCTTCGACCCTCTTCCCACATCCGGCTCTACTTCTTCAAATCCCACCAGGAAGACTCCAGAGTCTTTCCTGGGGCCCAATGCTGCCCTGGTCAACCTGGATTCTCTGGTGACCAAACCAGTCCAACCTGCACCAGCGTTCAACCCATTCTTGGCTTCAACAGGTAGCTGGAGCTTAAAATGCAATTGTTTTTAGCCGACACACAGAAGAAAATGAATCCAGCTTTGATCTTTTTGTGCTTCTGACATTTTCCCCATGACCACTTAGGTGGCGCCGCCGCCTCAGCCTCCGCCACAGCCTCCGCCGCAGCCTCCGCTGCCCCTGCCAATCCCTTCCAAGTGAGTCAGCCGGCTCCTCCGACCCTCAACCAGATGCGAGTCAGCCCCATGCCTTCGGGGTTCGCCAGCGGCATGGGCGATCCCATGGCCGTATCCTCCATGCCCATCCTACCCGTCAACATGGCAGGCATGGCCCCCGCGGGGGGGCACTCAATGGGTGCAATCGGGGTCGGCGCTCTGCCCCAGCCAATGATGAGCTTGCCCCCCCAGGCTGGATCGCAGCCCACTGGAGCCACCAACCCGTTCCTTTTGTGAGGGGATGACTGCAGGACAACTTGCACCTCCCCAAAAGCTCTTGTCCCATCAATCCCTTTTCTAACAAGGTCATGAACAACATGGCATCCTTTTAACATCACCACACGCTTCCTCCTCCTTCCTCTCTCAGTGCTACCAACCGCCTTGTCCTATGTGTTCCGTTTCCATCCGACACTGTCCGTTTGGCATCAGAGTTAGAGTAGCAGGGGTGTTTACATTCCCTCCCACCCACCACCCCCTTCACCGAGGCAGGTTAAGACGGTCAGTCTACTAGCCTCTCACCCGCCTGCCTCCCTTCTGCCGTAGGATTGCTCCTTTCTTCTGGAGTGACAGAAGCCTGACTCGAGCTAACGCCAGGATCTTATCTCGTCACTAGAGCTAATCTTTTATAAGCCCTGTCAGCTGAATAATGTGTGTGTGTGTGTGGGTGTGAGTGTGTGAGTGATCGCACATACTAGTGCTATTACACTGTGTATTTTCCAGGAAGCTTTTCCTTCACTTACTGGAGTTAGAATGATAGAGACCGTCAGAAATGTTTATACAGTGTGTGTGTGTGTGTTCCAAAGCAGGGATTTTGCACATTTTGTTGGCTTTTCTTTTTTTTTTTCTTTCAAACAAAATAATTTCTGCAACTTTTGGGCTCACCATTACACCTTAGCGTAGGCAAGGAGGCTAGCTGCTAACCAGGATGTAACAGCTTCAACTTTGATTTACCGCACTGCGCTCATCTAAGCACTCCGCTTGGACCACCACAAAACACGCCAATTTCCAAGGGTCACGATGCTTCTCGAAGGAGATGAACTCCATGTCCGAGTGATTCAGCGACGCGGCATGCTCACCTGCCAATGCCTCAATGCTACAACTCCAGCTGATGTTTAACACCAGGCCACACCCTAACGTGGCTTTAGACGTAAAATATGAACTATGACAGCATCAGTATTCAACATCTAGTGAGGCATTGCAGGATTTGTTTTTGTACTAGGGTCAAAGGGAGTTTGAGCGAGCGATACCAGCTTCCATGTGTACTTGAATGAGTAATGTCAATTGTTAAGTGGTCCCCCCCCTCTCCCACCCGGGTGGCGGTTACGTCTGCAACATATTGTGTTGGCACATCAACAACGTTGAGAGTTCCAGGGAGGAGGTCGTAGGTCATTACCCATGGTTACTTTTTTTATTTACTTGTGCTAATCCTTAGCAAAATCCTTTATTTGTGTTGTCGGGGTGTTTACTAGCTGCATATTGAATTTGAAACTACATGAGGTCATTCTAGTGTTTTCACCCTATGGGTCAGCCATTCACTTCTCTTAGAAGCACAACTGTTATCAAAGTCACAGCGACTGATCTTCGAGGATGCCCCCCCCCCCCTTTTTTTTTTTTACCCCCAGAGTAGGCCCATCATCAGGGTCACAATGTTTTTTTTTTAGTGGGTAACACTCCATCCCGTGTCATTTAGAGCTATTTTTAAGTTTGTGCAAAATGTTTCTATATTGGAGTATTACTTTGTAGAAAAATATGTGTAATACGAGATGATGGAGGCAAATCTATCTCTTCAATTGTCTATCACTGCCAATATTTTTTCTTTGTTTTCGATCGTTTGGTGTGCCGCCGCCCTCTCCTATCTGCTGTGCTACGCTAGTTGGGCCCTTCATTTTTTTGGCGCTACATTTGTCTCAGGCAAATGGAGGGACGGCTTCAACTGGGATTTTTTTTATGCTTGGCTCATGGCTAGAGGGCTGAATTAAGTGCACACAGTCCAGTGAAACTGTTTAATTGCAAAATATATATATGCAAACATTGTGGAAAGATCATTTAAAAAAAAAAAGCGAAATGAAAAGCTGTTTTGCAAAGTTGGTTTTGCTAATACTGGGCCTACTGTAATCTTTTTCTCACCCTCCTAGATGTCACTAACCTTGAAGTGATGATGGCTACATTAAAAGAGAAAAAAAATGGAACTGTCGGATGACAACTTCAAATGACCACTTTTTTCCGACTGTGTACTTACATGTGGCAAGCTTACGAGGCATCACTTTGTATTCACTATGCTTTTATCGAGAGGAAACTACCCGACCTTACAAGACTGTCTTTATATGCATTAATTAGCCACCTTTTTATTCTTCGTCACGTCTTGTCTAGTTACCCTTCTCATAATACCGGGAGCAGGCTGCTTTTTATTCGATATGTGCTCAATCTGTCGGCATTATAACTGTATAATATAATTTATCATTTGTACTATTGTAACATACCGTTCTTTTTTTTTTTGACCTTTATTATTCTGTGTTATGGGTTTTTGTAGGAAAACATCACCGTGGAATCTTAACGGCATCTAAACAAAATGAGAGCAACAGGCCGCAGACTGTTGGTTGAGGATGAGTGTAGCTGCATTGGTTCAAAATAAAATGTATATCACTTTCAGCTCGAACTATTGTCAGTGTCTTTTAAAAAAAAAAACAGATCATAAAAAGTGGTAAGTCAAAAAAATACATTTACTTTTAAAAAACACAGTTTGAATTCAAACAGTAAAGCATTTGTTGTGATCATAATCAGAATGTTAACTAGAAATGCTCAATATAATCACAAATGTGTATGTTCCTCTGCGGACAGGCCTGACGAGGTGGCGAAAGGTGCACTTGGTGAATTTGATGGTCCAGAATTGTATCCCAGCTTCTTCATGTCCTTCATTACGATGTTAAAGCAGACTGTAACAAATCCTTGAGAGCAAACCCGTGTCACTGCAACAATTAAACAACAGGTAAATTAATGCAAACACAACACAAAATCAAGTTCAATAGACAACGAACATTCACACTTACCTTCTCGGCCTTCACCCTGGGCCACCACTTTAGGGTCTGTGTACTCGGGTCGACGTCCCCAAAGCCAACTAAAAAAAATATGAGTGAGTATAATATAATCCAGAGCTAATTTGGCCAATTATAATTTCAGCCTTGATACACTAATTAAATTGAACTAACGTGTGGCGTAAGACACTAACCCAACTATCAACTCACCTCGTGAACCTCTGAAGTCTCCATGTAGGTTCAGGAACAAACATGGGGAGGATCCGTGTATGTCTGTAATAATAATAATACAGGTCTTGTATTGGATCTCAAAAGTGATTTAGCAGTAGGTGAGTATTTCTACAAACTAAACCGGCATGGAATTTAATAATCAAATATGATTTGAAGTTGGTAAGGGTTCTACTGACTTTCCAGGTGTTAGTGGGATGTGTGTTGCTCCATAGCCTCTGACCACATCGTTGCCAAACATGTCTGGTCCATAAACACTCAGCACAAGTTGAGGCCCTGATTTAAAAAGAGCACATCAATTTGCATTAAATATTAAATGATCAATTTAAATCTGTGTTTAGTACTCACATCCTGAAGGGTTTGTGCTCTTAAACGTTATGTCCAGGGGGAAGTTCCATATCAATTTTTGTGACGATTGAGTACCTTTAGATGTTATTTGAGTGATGCCTTCCTCCAAACCCTAGAGGTGCAAAAAAAAAAAAAAAAAATTGACGTGACTTCCGTCTTTGTGTGCACGGACGTCTTAATTCAGGAGTTTCTCGTCGACTGCTATTGCAACGATTACATCGTAATTATTAAATTGCACGACGACTTTAAATCTCGGCATTAGAACTTTAAATCTTGGCATGACGACTTTAACTCGTCAGTATGACGAAATTTCGTCACGCCGATTTCAAATCTCGTCCCGTTTTTTTTTTTTTTTTTAAATTGTACTCGGTTTCTTAAGCATATAAAACACTAAATGATTATTGCAAATCTGGAAAAAAGAAAAACAATCTATTGTGTAACTTTTAGCAGCAAATGAGAGCTGCAACTTATCCCAGCAGACTTTGGGCGAGAGGTCACAGGTGTGCAAAAGGTGGCTGGTCACCAGCAATTTACACGGTAATTATTATTTAAAAATAAATAAAACCACGCAAATATTTTCAGATTGTGCAGTGTTAACCTAAATATACTGTAATCCGCAATATTCAAAAAGGTACTCACAGTGGTGGGTATCCAGTCTTGGCCATAAACAAAGCAATATTTGCAGTACAAGTCGTCATAGCTCGGAAACTGAAATTTGAAAACAAGTCAAATGTAAATAATCTTATTCTTCATCTTGCACAAATGCAAAGTATTGCAAGCATTGTTAATGCTAACGTGTTAGCCGCAATGCTAAACACTAATCAAAACTCACATTCGCTCCCTCAATCTGTCCATTCACCGAGAGAAGAAACACCGATGGGTTGCTTGTGGCCATACCGGCTTTAAAAAGTACATCGAAATTTGTTTTTTTGGAAAATTATAGCTTTTGAAAAAACATTTTGCCTGCTCGTTGTGATAGCGAAAACCTCGCTGTTGCTAAGGCGACGAGTTCTCCAACCTATGGTTCCTCGCGAGGGACAAATTAGACGAAAGTTGAAAAGCGGAAGAGAAATTCCTGCAACTTCCACAAGATGACAGCAGTTTAGCAAATATTCAACTGATGAAGCTGGAAAACCTTTACAACAGGGATCATGAGGAGCGGAAAATATATTGGTGAGTAAATCTCTAAATTAGTTTAATTCATATTCAATTGTTGTGTCTTCATCTGTCTTAATTTCTGCAATTTGTATTAGTTTTTTTTTTTAATTACAAACATTTTTCTGCCACACCCTTTGCATAAATTGAACAATAAAATTCACTGCTGATTGGGTGATAGACTGAACCACTTGACTGAAAAAGCAAGGCAAGGACAAGAAATACAAAAAAACTCTACTTATCCAGTGATTTTGATTGCAAAGTCTTAAATATACAGAAACAATTAAATGCATGGGCAATTGTGGAAACAACATGATGAGCTGATTATACATTTATATGATTTTTCAGTCATTATCGCCCTCTGTGGAAGACAACAACAATGTGGCATGAAATGAAAATGACTTTGACGCCATAAAGGTACAGTAAAATAATTAACCAAATGAATTCACCATGAATAATGTTGCATCATCGCTAGCGAGAAATGTTCTTACTGCATCCACCAAGTATTTTAACATGACCCAGATTTATATTCAAAGCCGTTTTAGAATTACAACACCCATATTCTCAATACCCAATCATTTTTTTCATTGCACCACATTGGTTTTATTCTTTCAAGCCTTTCTACTTCATTCAGCTATTAACTTCCTTTATAAAGATAATTTAATGCAATTTGAGTCTCACTGCAGAAAGTCAAGTTGTCACATGAATAATCCATCATTTTCCATATCTGTTTGCACACACACACCTCTGTTTTTCTGTCGATGTGTCAGACATGTCAGTGTATCCTGCTGTCATGCAGCACTACGTGTCCCCTCTCTGCGTGTGTTGCTGACCTTTTACTGCTGCCCAAGCAACTTACAAAGGATCGTTTAAAAGAAATGGACGTGGCCACACATATACAGTATTAATGAAATATATTGAAGGGGAGACTAGGCTGGGCGGAGAAAACTCACTCGAGCACGAGCAGATTTGTACTCGTAACACTTGACTGTGTTGAAGGTATTTTCTGAAAAAGAATTACCAAAGTGCTCTTTGTGGAAAATGGGCATAGTGGCGCAACTCTGTTACATCACGAATAAAGTTAAAAATAAACAAATGGGCGCATATAAGAAGATGACGCCATCTCCGAGTAGTCTATACCAGATTAGAAGGCCACGTTGACCATATATGGAAATTCGTCAAACCACTGTTCTACCTTGTCATGTCACAATAAACAAGGATGAAAGTTAAAATGACAAATTATCTGACGGCATGTAGAAATTCCACATTTTTTCCCCCCGACATGTATCTGTGCTGTTTAAAATTTCGTGGTAAGATTTGCATTCTATCCATTGCGTAAATCCACCTTGTGATCTTTTTCAGATTCCTTATAAATTATACAAAAATACCGGACTCCTTCTTTTGACTGGCTCCTAGACATAAAAATATAAAAATATATTTTTTACAATATATCAAACATGCACAATCGGTATGAGTAGTCACAAAAAATGCTGCCCAGATTTAATAAAATAGCAGCGCTAGCAAATCTAAACTAGCATGTGCACTGTAAACAAGCAGACGCTATAACCAAAGATTATCCGTTGATACATAAGACTTATTTGCGACTCAATTTTGAAATATCTATTTATTTATTTATTTATTTATTTATTTATTTATTTATTTATTTATTTATTTATTTATTTATATATATGTATTTTTTAAATTTATTTATTAAACATATATATTTGAATGTATCTTCATTTAGCTTTATCAAATCGATGACAGTGGATTGTTTTCCCATCCTTCCCCCATGGACTGATCAATGGCCTTCCCTGTCCCATGCTTCATTTTGACCTCTCCCATTCCCATCCCCCCTCTTTTCCAGCACCTTCCAGCTAATCCTTTCCCTGCCTCCCATCTGTACCTTTTTTGGTTACATTCTTGTCATCCTCTCATCCCCCCACTGATGAGATATTGCCTCCTCTTCTCTTCCCTGTGTGTCCCCATTCCTTTTCATTCCACCATGTCCTCCTCCTCCTCCACTACCACCTTGCTTGCCAAATGTGTGTCATTTTGTTTTTCCCCACCCCTGCAAACTTTACTGCCAACATTACAACCCCACGCTCCCTCTCCAAATAACACATCACTCCTTTTCAGCATCTCATGTCATATCATTCCTCGATGCTATACTTGAAATGCAAAATTTTCGAGCCTTTGCATTCAAAAAAAACTCTAGCTTTATCGGGTAATTTATCCATGAACATTTTTGATAATGCCGTACTCAATATGGAAGTCGTGCCCTTCAAAAATCCGTGCACCGATGAAACATGTTCATTATGCATTCATCATGGTAATTTTTTTTTACGTCACAGAGCACATATTGATTTCATGCCTGGACGCCACGAGAAGGTGCTTAAACTAAAGAGCATGACAATGCGTCATAGGATTTTATTTTGGTCAAAGCATCCACATGCTGAAGAAATGTCCAATGTTTATGAACATTAAGCAAGAAGGTGAGAAAATACAGACACCTTATGCAAGAAATATAGTCAGATGATGAACCACTCATGGGAGAATGCAGTAACTGTGTAGTACTTGCAAAGAAGAGGCAATGAGTAAACACACTTGGGAGTATTTGCAAACCTTAGTGTGTAATCGTGCTATTCCCAAGGCTTTCTTCTGGCTTGACACGTTTGTAAAGTGAACTCAAGAGGAGCTTTAGCTAAAGAGAGCAATATGTAAGACCGACAGGTGCATTTCTGGTCCATGCGTTGGTTTAATTAAAAAAAAAAAAAAAGAGTGCCAGATCGAAATGGCCACATCACATGTTTTTTCACCAAATTCCTAATTCTGTTCCTCTCGGAGTACTCTGGGTTCCCAGAGGCCCATCAGCCCAGAACATAATGTTTTAGTTTAGTCTACTGCTCAAAATATTTGGGGAGATCATAAAAAAACACTCCAGTCAAGCAAATTATGTAGACTTGACTGTTTTTTTTAATGTGAGCTCCATATCGAAATATTTTTGTATCAAGTTGGTGTTTCTGCACGTCATAAACACTTTTGTTGGCTTTCTTCCATCATCTTACCAGAAATGTTTGGAATGAATATTTAATGATATTACACCACTACCATTATTATTTTGTGGTAGGTTCACAAAGGTTAAGGATATATTTCTGTGGGAACATTTGTTTTATTTTTTTTATGTGGCTCTTCTATCCCTTCCAAGAAATGTTTGCTTTAAATATAAAAGTACAATATGATCTAGGATATATTTTTTTAACCGTCACAATATCTGAAGGTACAGTACTTTGAGAAGATATACTTTAATGCTCCCTTGCGAGAGAGGAAATTCTTCCACAAATCTCTTTAACCTCCGTTGTCCTTCAAATGTGAGATGATGGTGAGAGGGAGAACGTTGCTGGGTCAAAAAAAAAAAATGAGGTGCCATTTTTTTAAAAAGGCATCTGGTGTAAAGTGCTATCAAGGAGAGTGAAGAGATGGATTGGAAGGAGAAGAGCTTATTTCGATTTGCATCGTTAAGGTCAACCTGGACTCTTGGTGATGGTCCTTATGTTGTTAGATCATTTTTTTTTTTTTAACCAAATTATATTTTATCGTGGCCATTGGGAACTTCCAGAGATTCCCGAACGGCTGGTCTATTCCAGACCGAAATTTGCGCACAAGTGTCCATCCATCTAAGATACACGATGATCAGTCGAAGATATAATAATCGTTTGATTCAAAATGTAAAATCTGAGACGATAATTATTCCTCTTCACCAAACTGCTTTTGTAAACATTGTCCTTCCCTTCCCATCTCCATAGGATGATTCCATTTCTATTAGACTACTGCAATACCACAAATGTATACGTGCCCACAAAATGTGACCATTAGATACCACAGCATCTCTATTTTCCGCAATTTCCCTTTTAGAAGTCCTTAGTCCTTGGTCTCAACCCGCTGAGAGGAAACCATGTTTCGACTAATGATGATTTCAATCTTCTCTGTTTGTGTCTGACGACTGAGCATGCCCAGTACGAAAAAAAAGGCGAATAAATTCCCTAATAAAACTTTAATTAACAGATGAAATGAGTCAGGTAAACGCAGCCACTGTGACTCTGCATAATTGTCCGATTGTGGCCACAAAGAGCCAAACAAAATATCATCGATTTAAAGCTGGCGTCTGAGATGCAATTTAATATGGAAGCCCATTAGTAATGCAGTATGCATATCTGTGTGTATTTCTAAGAAAATAAAAAAAAAATGGGGTGGGGTGGGGAACAGCATTCATTAATATGGCTCCACTACCATTAGCCTGAGTGCTTTCGTGACAATATAATGGCTGTCGCCCAGACAACAGGGTCACCGTTTATGAACACGGCAACCACTGATGTCAGCGTAGTAAAGTAGCTCCCGAAGTCCCACTTGGCGAAAGTAAAGGCTCTCTTCCATAAATGCAGACATTTGGGCAGGGCAACCTGTGGGGCGGGATATGAGAGGTTTTATGAACCACCAATCAATAGTGAGAAAGAATGATGAAAAAAAATGAGCGAGCGAGTGTCTGAAATGAGAAAGAGAAGGAGAGCGAGAGTCTTCCCTTGTGAGGAGTTCTTTCCTGTTACAATTTGGCCGATTTTCATAACCTTGATGTTATTAACTGTTCCATTAGCGCACAGCTGACCGAAAAGTGCTCGAGATGTTTTTCGGATTAAGTTTGCATTTACCGTAACTTGACTCAAATGGTTTGTAAAGTGGAAAAGAAAAGGGATCCATTATCAATAGTTGATTTGTGGGAATGGTTGGAGAACATTAAAGATGTCCTTCCCCGCCTTTAGAAGTGGATGAGATTGATTGATGAATACAAATGGGAAAAATGATTGCCAATTAGCATCTCCATGTATCAAATTTCTATTTCGTCTGGCGTTGGAAACTAAACTCAACCAAACTTTACTGTCATGCTTTGTCAATAACTTAATATATGACATTTATTTTTGTCAGCAGATGTAATTATAGTCAGAAAAGCAAATCAACATTCCGCGAGAACTTTGTCACTGAGTACAAGCTAGAGAAAAGATCATTTGGAAATGATGGCTCCCTTATCTGTTATTTCCTTCATTGACATTGTCTGCAAATGGTCCCTAGCTAGACACTCTGTTAGCTAGTCTTAGGGGAAACATAAGAGATGGCAATTTAAGATAATATATTCTAAATATGGGACACATATTTTATATAATTTCTTCAATGCAAAAAAAAATATATAAAAAATACAGACATGCATAAGCTGTGTGGATTCATGGTGAGCATTTTAATGATGGAAGGGGACACATTGTGCTGATCTTTTTTTTATTTTTAATTATTAATTGCTTGCACCGGTGGTCCATTTGTGTCACCCAACTATGCACGATATATCCACTGATATTTTCCAGGGTGTAATTCGACTCTCACCCAATGTAAACCAAGATGGCGCCAGCACACTCATGACACTAATGAGCACCATGACAAGAAGAAAAAAAAAAAAAAAAGATGGATGTTTGTTTCTTGTTAAGAAAACTCCTGGCGCTACTAATGGCCAGTTTGCCCCTGGTTGTATTCACGTTCCGTAATTATTGTCAACTGATGGTATAAATTGTAAGCATTGGTTATGTTTAGCATTGACAGTAATAGAGTTAGTTATGATCATTATGACTCACAGAGGATCAGTGTGGATTTATTTTACAAAGCAAGCTTACTGACAACAAGGCTCTGAAAAGATTCTTGGATAACGCAGCGGATTGGATTTTTACTATCCGAACAAAACCTTTTGATCTGATGGGTCATGTGAGCGGTGACCTTGCTGAACTTTGGCTTTATTCGTCCTTGGATTCATCTCGCAATGACTGTCTTTCTGCTGTGGATAGAAATATAACCATCCACTCCTCGGAAAGTGCGTGGTTATGCTGGCAAACAGCGCAGTCTGGTCGCCATGGCAACAAAGTCACCCCTCTCTCTCTCTCTTCCTTCCTCTTGACTTCTTTTCCATGTGATCATTCGGAATACGGTGTTGCTTGCAAACCACCTTAACGCTATCACACGCTCACCCTTGAGTGTGGCGCTTTGCTTGAATGACACATCACAACTTGCATCTGGTGTGTGTGGAAAAGAAGATATCAGCCTCATTTTCTGCTCTTTAAACATCAAGCTTATGAAGTCACACAAATGTCTTTACAAGAGTCTCTCCTGCGGCCTAGTTAAATAAAAGTAAAGCACTCTTGCGTTCATCCCTGCAGCAATAATCGTTCTGTGGAAAATTAATATACCAACAGATGCCACGGAACTCATTTTCCATCCATCTGATATGATATGACATCCTCCTGCCATGTTGCTCTGTCACCATGATCAATGGATGAGATGTTTCCTAATGGGCTGTGCAGGAGTGACACTTTCAAGCTTTGTTTGCACAACAATAAACATGTGGTGGGTTGTGTAAAAAAAACAACATTCAATCCATGTTTAGTTTATGTGCATCTGGTTTGTCATGTTTAAAATGCTGCAGATGCCAGGAGAGGTCTGGGACAAGATGTGCAAGGAAGTTGGTATTATTAGCCAAACTCATTCACAAGCAAAAATAGTTTATCATGTATTTGGCAAGCAGTGCCGCTGTTGGCAACGTACATCTTTTGTGAGGTAAAGCAGACAAGCCTGTTATAGCGCCCAGCTGATGCGTCACGTCTTGCAGTGTTACTCATACAACCCATGCGGGGGTTCATTCTTGGCATTAAAATTGCTCTTCACACCTCAAACCTGTTGGGGATATAGCGAGGTGGGTGGAGATTAAGTGCGGTGAAGGAATCAAGTGGAAGAGAAGAAGCCGCCGCGGTTAGCATACTCTTTTTTAGTTTATTTGCTATATGGATAAAGTTGATTTAAAAGCAAAAGTTGCAGTAGTGATTTTAAAAAAAGAAAATCTCAGAAGTGAAGGATTTTAATTACCGTATTTTCTGCACTATAAGGCGCGCCGGATTATAAGGCGCACCTTCAATGAATGGCCCATTTTAAAACTTTGTCCATATATAAGCTATATACATTTGGCCCGCGGGCCGGACTTTGGACACGCCTGCTTTAGTGGCTCAATATTGGTCCATATATAAGGCGCACCTGATTAAAAGGCAGCTTTTGAGAAAATTGGAGGTTTTTAGGTGGGCCTTATAGTGCGGAAAAGTCCCTGGCCTACTGCAACCAAAAGGAATATATATCAACCCGAAGCTGCTACAAATGTAAACTGTGATGACAAGATTGAACAGAAAAAGGAGCCCCAATGATGCATTTAGGAACATACCTTGACTTATTGAATAGTGTATAGCGTATGTTTGAGCGTGTTTACGTGTGTGTACTTGCTTGTGTGTAAAAAGGGGCCTTCATTTATATTCATTAGGGGGCTGCCTATTGCGTAGACCTCATGAATTAAACATTCAGCCAATATGCAGAACCGAGTTGTGTTAGTCTGAGTCAGATAATTTGACTGACTGAACAACGAGAATTAATTGATTTTTGGTCGCCAAATTAATGTTGGGATTTAAATATCTACAGACTCTTTACACTTCGCTTTTTGGTGCCCGGTTTTAGTTGTCATTACTGAAAGTAAAAGAAAAAAAAATTAGAGACTTCCTAACTTTTCAAACTTTGCACAAAAGCAATTTCATTTCTTTATTAATCCACTGGTCTCCAATAAATACATCAATATGCATATCTTCTGTTAAACTTATCTTTCCTGCTTACATTTGATATCTTCCCCATAACAGTCCTGTAAGTTAATATGAATAAATAATCATTTCTAGACCACTAGGAGCAACTTCAGTCTTTCTGATACACTGAACTGTTTGAATTTTGTAGCTGACTAATGACACTTATGTAAGGAAAGGCCCGGTTGCGTAACACGTCACAGTCGGCAGCAAGAACAAAGAACAGATTTCCTGGTTCCAGTCGAAAATGAAGATATTGTCATAAAATGGAGCATATATTGGCTGGCTGACAAATCTGTGGCTTTAATTCAAAAAACGGTATTGATTTAAATTTTGGTTGACTTGTCATGCAAATGTACAAATATGATTGACAACATTTTAGAATGCAAAGTGGTTCGACCAATAGCGATTAGCAATTCATTTTTTCGGAAGGCTTTAATTACGAATTTCCCTTCAAGGTCATTCTTTTTCAAATGTCTCTCTCTGGACCAAAATGGTGCAGAGTAATTATCAACACAAAACAACCCCTCCCCCAAGTTGGAGACTGATTACTTCATCAATAATCTACACACAGAGCTAACCTTTGACCCCCCGAGTATGCATACACCGAAATTTTTGTTCTTGTCGATTTAACTCAATTTGGTTGCACAAAATCCGAAAATCATCCGAATGTTTTCTCCGACCCGCAGTTCACATACACATAACGGATCGAAATTATTGAGTTGCGTGCATCCACCCCGCTGAGGTTCCAGAAGCTCGCATCCATTTTCAGATCCTATACCGAGCACTCAGATGCACAGTCACACACTTCAATTAGTGAGATTTAAGTAATCTTGGGGAGTGACGTGTCAAGGTAAAGCAAATGCTTCCCGCTAGATTTTATTATCCCTCTCTACCGAGGATAGTTTTTACACACACAATAAACCTTTAATTTAATTATCCAGTAAAACAGGAATATACTCTTACACTAACATGGACCATTAACTACAGTTCATTTATTATTGACAGCTGATTGATTGTGTCTTTAAAGGCCTACACTGTAACCAGAGGCCTCAGGGTTCAATAACAGGTCGCTTTGAAACTCGGACAAGAGTCAAGATTCAAAGTGTTTATTGTCATGTGTACGAAAGGAAAGCACTTTTTTTTTTTTTACAATCAAATTCTTTCGCTGTCCGTTAAAATACCAGACAAGGTAAGGAAGATTAAAAAAGAAAAATTGGATCATACCGAATCTTAAATATATAAATAAGGATCCAATGATTTATAAGTGAAGGCTTTTGTGTTTTGTTGTGTGTTTAAGTAACAGAAAACAAAGAAGTCAACGGCTCATTTTATTAAATCCAATAAAAACGACTCTACTTTCCCTTAAATCTTTAATCACAACTATTAAGATGCAAATTCAGTTCTCGACTTAAAAAAAAAAATCTGTATAAAAGGCCTCAACTGTGAGATGTCACTCTGCTCCTTGCATGGAACAACCTGAACGGAATTTTGACAAGAAAAGACACAGTCTGACAGTTATTGTAAATCTTGAGCTTCCCTCTCATCCTCTGACTCATCATCCTTAGCTTAACACAAGTTGCCAGGAAGTCACACTTTTGTCTTGACACACTTTTTGACACTTTGCCTCCATTGCTCTTTTCATTCCCTTTGGCTTTATTAAAAATATCCATATATAAAAAGTCTGCACACCCCTGTGAATGTTTTCTATCTCTCCTGTGATTGGCTAAGAACTAGATCACAATGGATGACCCAAGTCAGCTGGGAGTAATATGGAAAATAAATGAATCTATAAATTCATCCAAGCAATATCGTGTGTTTTGAGCGAACGCTGCCCTTGGGGGATTTTTCACGCCATCTGGATCAATGCTAAGCAGAATTAGCAAATGACGCACCAATTGGATTACATGGGCTGCATCACCCGCAGCATAGAGATTAGAGTAAATTAATGGTCAGGAAAATAATGGGATGTTGCAGCAAATTTAATTTAGGGCAAAGGAGTAGTCTTAACATTTACATATAGTGTTTACATTTTAAATGCACGCTACTAGTGAGCTAAAACTAAAGTAGCCTCCTCTTGGTGGATCACAAAAAAATAATTAATCCATTGATTCTATAATTAATAAATAAATGAAGGCACATTTTTCAGATATTTTAAATCTAAGTTTGTCTTTATGAACAGCAATGCTTAAAAGTTTGGCATGCAAAAGGTACCTCATTTCAAATAAATAAATAAAATGGAGCTAATTGGATTCTTCTGCTTGTTTGTTTTGGCTATTGATCGCACGGGTTGCTCTCATTTCAAACCCTCTAATCCTTTCTTTGTTACTTGCACTCTAAAGCTGTCCTGGGTCTTCTCACTTGTGGCTTCTGACAATGCGTTGCGGTTACAAACTGTTCCGCTGAAAGATCTTATCCCTGGTCTAATGCGACTAAAACATCCTCCAAAGTTCAATGATTCAAAGCGACTGACAATTGGTAAAGCATCTTTGTTAAGTGCTCCTAAGTGCACCAGCAAGCTCTCGTGTGCTCCCAACCTCCTACCTTCCTCCTACTTCCTTCCTTGCCTTCCTTCCGTCTGGGGATCTTGTTTGATCTCTGATATGACAGCAGCTGCACCGTGTAGCTACTCCACACAAGCTCATAAATTGACTGACAAGCGCTAGTTGCCTCGACACACACAGGCTCACAAACATCGGTTAAAGAGCGCTAAGGAATGCAAGTTGTCGGCTGGCCCTTTAGCCAGTTGAGTAAGTGAAGACAGTATAAATAACCCTCTAAGTGCATGCAAAGTCAAGGACAATTTTCAGACCCCAGGCTGGCACCACTTAAAAAAAACAGTGTTGTCTGTGAGATTTGTTACCAGGATTCTTTTCCCCCGTCCCGACTAATGTGGCCCACAGTTTACAACTGTGACCCAGGTGGTCGAGAATGGGAGTCCATCATCAAAGCGTCCTTGAGAGAGATGCTGAAATTGCGGAATGTTGATGTGCTTGTGTGCCCTCAGGTTGCGATGGAGCCATTTGCAACTTTATTGTTTTATAGCTCTGATAAATGAATCGAATGAAAATCCGGGTAAAGCTTTCCGTAGCGCTTTCAATTTAATAATGAAAACTTACTTAGAGAGCTCAATATAAATTATTCATTCTCAAAGATAATAATGTCCAGTTTGGATGGTATTAACAAAATGTCTTATAATATCGCCAGTGGCTAATTGTTAGCAGATCCACATTTGAGGTTGTGAGTTAAAATTTTAGCACATAAATCGTGCACCCAGATTCGAGAATGAATTCAATCTGTTACTAGACGCAGCTCTCTGATTGGGCAGATGAATGTGATGACGATTATGATTGGATGACGTGTAGGTCAAGTGACCCAGCTCCGCCGATTGTGTGAGATTGTGTGTTTGTGTATAAACCAATCCATGTGACTTGGTAAAGTATGAGCATGTTGTTATTCTGTCAAGGCTGTATTGAGATTAGAGGACAACGTCGGACAGTAATCCTTTCTTGATGAACATATGTTTTAATCCCGCAAACCTGCTTAATACTACACGTGTCAAAACAGATATGTCGATCAATTGATTTATGGAACATGACTTTGAATAAGACTGAAAGGGATTTGAGGTTGCATAGGAAGATTAACCATGAGACGAGAACGGTACATGAAGTGCTCTGGTTTTATGTGCAGACTTAGAGACTTAGAGGTCAGCGAAGGAACGGGCTCGTTTGAAAGCACATCCGATGAAATGGTAATTCACCATGTGGCTATCCGGAGACTTTTCAAACCACTGCTCTGGTGCGTTCATGTTTCACTGTCTCATTAGTTTGAAGCTTTCAAGTGAGCAATGTCACCACCAAACTTGTTAGGACTCACAAACTCCCATATGCATTGGAAGTAAAATACTTCAGACCACAGTCTTCAGTATGATCCAATAGCTGTGCCGCAAAGTCGAGGGGTACTATTAAAATATTGCTAAAATGATCAATAAATTGATTTCTATAATAATTCAGATTTTTTTTTGCCATTGATGAAAGCAATGCAAATCCACTATTTGCTCAAATACACTAAAAATTGCTTTCCTACCACCTGCGCTGCAATTTAGACCTGCTCTTAGGTAGTCTAAATTTGATTAAAATGATCAGATGCCAGAATGTCTACCAAATTAACAGAACTAGATTTGCTCCAGCAGGGAAATCAAGTTGCGCCTTTTTTACGACAAACAGAGTTTGTGCATATTTTTTTTTTCAAATATCTTAGTTATTTAAAACAACACATTCATTGCTCCATCTATTTTCAGTTTATCCTGTCCAGGGTCACAGGTCAGCCAAAGCCAATCCCAACTGACTTTCAGCAGGAGACAAAATAAACCTCCAAGTGGTCTCCCATCAATCATAGTACTGTTTCACTGTCAATGTAATAAACATAAAATTGTATTAAAAAAATAGATATATTAAAAAGAAAAAAATATATATATAGAGAGAAAAATATATAGAAAAATATTCATATATTTTTTTTAAATTTTGAAGTGAGGCGATGGGACCCAAACCAGCTAATTCCTCTTTCAGTAAACCTTTGCCAGACAAACACGCCTATAGCCTGACTGGTAGCAGTGACTGGTCCAGATGGTGGGAAAGCAAGCGGGTATTACTGGATAATGTGACGAAGACGGGAGCGGGTGGGGTTTGGTGGCACACGTTGGGGCGAGAGGGTTAATGCTCTTTGATTGGAATGCACAGCTGCCCTAGCACACACACACACACACAGACGCACAAGTCCATATGCACACGCATGTTGTTACACAGCTGAGTATGTGAAGACTGTGCAGACGTTTTCGGCAAGCTTGGAGAAGCTTCAAAGGGCTGAATGACTCAGCAGCGCATAGAAGCTTTTTCGTGTTCCTCTTCTGATTGTTTTGATTTATCATGTCAGTGTCTACCCAACTCTTGCCTTCTGTTTCACTATCTTATTCTCACATCATTCGGGTGCAGTTATTGTTTGAGCTCTCACATTTTTCAATTAAAGTGGGCTTAGTTTAAAAACAATAATTTTTTTTTGATAGTTTACAAATTGGTGAGTCTTTAATTCTGTCAAGTGTAAAATTAAACAGCCTCATAGCTAAAAAGATAAGCAGAGCTGCATTGTTTGCACAGATTTCAGCATTAGCTTGGCAAAATAAATGATAATAATCTTATAATCAAAAAGGAAATATTTTGCATGTATACACAGGTAGCTGTTGCCTTTGCGTGATGAAATACTTTCTTTCATTGACGTTGCTTGCGTTTCACTCTAGGGGCTCTGCTTTGTTGAGTAAAAACAAACAGCCCGCCGTGACTAACGGTCACAGTTGAGCAAGGCGGAAATATAGGCAGTCGAATGCCGGCAGGAACGCTTCAGCAAAATTTGCCCTTCTGGGTGTCAACTTAATGAAATCCCGGACTCGCTTGCTTATTGCAGCTGTGTAATGGCTTGACTTTGCAAGAAAGAATAAAAATATTATTATTCTAGTTATTATTAAGACACCTGGGAACTGTTTAATTTATAGGGGGAATGAAGATTCAAATGTAGGTCATCACATTTGAATGCACAGCCACCCATCAAAAATAAGTTCACCTCGGAAGAAGCAATTTGAAAGCGTAATTAATATTTTAATGTAAGCAAAAGGCTTTTTTAGTACTCGGCTCTTGAATTTGAATGCACTGAAACTTACATCAGCTCAACCTGAAGAGACTCATTTGAAAGCTTAATTAATTTTTTAATGGAAGCACCGCAGGAGGATCAGACTTGGATGCTTAGACACTGGCAGTGTTTGATCGCCTTGGAGTGCAGTCATGTGACTTTGTGTGCTTCTGATGTGAAGGAGACGTCCTCCCACTTGCTTGGTGTGGATGGACTCAAGGCCTTTCTGCCTTCAGCACCTTCGTGACAGCTACTCTGTTATCTCCAGTTAAACATTACTGGCATTGTGATAATTGGCGATGTGTGCTGCTTCTACTGTTCTGGTTCCAGGGAAGGGTTGGGGGGGGGGGGGGGGGGGGTACAAAATGGGCCGACCATTTCCTCCCCATGTGTGTGTTTGTATTGAAAATGATTTTTCTGCAGAAGTCTGCCCTCTCCTCTGCCCCGTGGCTCTTCATGAAAGCAGCCTGGTGGCAAGTGTGCCTTGATTTCCAACCAATTTTTAGTTCTAGGGGTGTGCACACTTATGCAACCACCACTATTTATTTTTATTTTGTATTTTTTTTAAATAGGCTTTTAAATATGCCACTTTATTGACGGTAAAACTTTTAAAATGACATATCTTGATCTCATGATGACAAATTGCCTGTGCACGATTCTATTCCATGCTGTGCGTAAATTGTGTGAGATGATGTAACTACTTCCTGTTCCTTTCGTGTTTATGATTGCAAAGATATTAACCGTCATCTCTCTAATTAGAATGATTACATTGCTATGTTGCTGCAAGCGGGGGCAGATAAGAGCGAATTAAAGAGCCCTGCTGCTTCTTTGTTTTTCTATCTGTGTATTTTTCTTAAAGCTCCATAACGCCTTCAACCAATGCATATTTCAACGGCTCTGCACGCTAACGTCACTTTCGTTTTACTGTATCTACTGTAAATGCCTTTGCTGCTGTTGGAGGGAAGCCCTTCTGAACGCCCCCTCCTTAAATACGTCAGATAGCCTAGTAGGAAGTCTCAGATCCCCCCTGAGAGAGAGTGAGGGAGAGAGAGAGAGAGAGGGAGGTAGGAGGATGTGAGGGAGTGTTGAGTAAAATATGCATCAGAGCTGAAGGTAGAAAGAAAATGTTGAAGCGCTATTTCTGAAGAGCTGTTCGGTTTGTCATGGCCATTTTTGACGTGTGGAAGGATCATAAAGGGATGTGATTTTTTTTTTTCTCTTGTGTGTTCCGGCCCTTTTATCTTTCATAAGCCCCTTCATAATTATTCGATCATTCATTGCTTGATTGCATGGTGCCGCAGCCCAGACATCATTAAAATATAAGAGGACACATTGTGCACAAAATGAATATTTGTCTTCTTGAACCTTCTTTCTCCGTTGCCTTCAGTCCATCCCGGTTAGTAGGCTCCCTGTGATGGTCACAGATGAGACACGGAGATGAGAAAAGCGGGAAGCAAGGCTGGATGATGAAAGCGTGGGAGTCAAAGTGGAAGGGAGGATACTGGATGATAGGATGTTGGGGGATGGGCAAGCGCTTGGGACGGCACGTGCAAGCGAGAAGGCTGACAGAGAAATATTGATTATCTGTGGACTGCACAGGCCAATTCCTCTTCATTTAGACGGACGGCATTATGGACTAGGGATTCAAAAGTTATATTATAAAAAAAAAAATCAGCAAAGTGTTTTATTTGGTTTGTGTCTTCTTTGCTTCAAACGAGAAAATTAGGATTGTGTTTTGCTGATGGAAGGATATATGTTAATCCTGGGAGGCCAACAGGTGGGAGAAGTAGGACAGGTGTTAGATGGGTGCGCACATGAGGAGGTTTCATCTGTCAGTGCATCGCTTACGTGTGCACACAGCTGAGAATGAGCGTGAGCACCCCCACATGAAGCCCCCTCCCATTTGACTGCTTTTCCGCTAAGACGTGACATCCACTTCAGCACAGGGTGACTCACAAATTGGCCCTGTATTTTATTTTAAATCACTGAGTGACTCATGGAGTAAAATCAGATTGGGGGAAACCCACAAAAAATGCGATCTAGTGGTCTTGGTCTACTTTTAGTAGCTTCTGATTATTTTACCAGTCGAGGTTGAATTTGAGCTGCAATCCGAAGTTGTGTTTCCCCATGACTTGTTTCCCAGCTCATGAAACTTCAATATATGAACATTTTCTTTTCTTGATGTTGCATTCCAATGCATTTTTGCAAAACATCAAGTTATTGTACCGTGCTTTCCAGACTATAAGGCGCACTTGACTATAATGCATCAGATTTTTAATCCAAATCAAATCATTCTCCATTTTATCTTTTTTATTTCAACTTCAGACACAACACATTACTTTATAATGATCCATAGTCTTTTTGATTCATGATTCATAGTCTTCAGCGGGCCACTTATGATTGATTTCATGACACAATGCTTCAGGCCAGTGTAAATTTAGGAATTTGGTCCATATATAAGGCGCACTGTCGGCTTTTGAGAAAATTTTAGGTTTTTAGGTGCGCCTTATAGTCCGGAAAATACGGTAGTCGCTTTCTGTCTCTCTTTCTCTCATGTCTGCTATATGATTACTGTTCAGCTTTTCATATAGTGGGCAGCTGTAAGTGTGACTATGTGGTGTCTGGCAGCTTCTTAATATAGTGTCAATTCGGAGGGGGGGGGGGGCTGCCAGACAAGCTTCTGACAGCAGGGCACAAATGTCGAGCATCAAAATACCTTGACTGAGTTCAATAACCACATCCGGCATCCAATTTCTTGATTACAATTACCACATCCTTTAAATTTAATCATAAATTGTGAATCAGATGACATCAACAAGTGGAGCCTAAGGCCATTGTTTACTTATTTGACTCATGAAACACAAATAATTAAGCAAAGCAAAACAAATGAGATGGAGCGAGTAGATGAGTGCATGTCAACAACTTTTAATTGGAAAAAGAAGTGTTTTGGTTTTAGTTTAAAAGGAAATAATTCAACAAGAATCTATGGCGGCTTTGTTCTTATTTTATTTGTGTTTTTTATTGATTTTTTTCCCCCAACACAAATTAATTAAAAAATCGGAGATACCTGTAATTTAATTTTCTTGATTAAAACAAATACATTAATAAAATGTTTTAAGTGAAAAATGGCTCATCCTGGCCACTGCCTTTAACATAATTACCCAAATTAAAAAAATAGCTGTAGGGATAATGCAGTGGAGTCTTCTTTGATAGTGCCAATTTGATTATAGGCACACATTTTTGGCTTATTTGTGAGTAAACAGCAGCCAAATATATTATTGATCCCATTGCAATTATCTGCCGACTCCATAGAGATTCACCAAACCCCGCATGGTTTGCGCGCCCACACCGCTCCTCCATGCTGGTTTTTTTTTCTTTTCTTTTCTTTTTTTCCTTCCTATTGTGCAAGCGTGCGTGTCTCTTACTCGGCACTACATTTCCAAAGCGGGACATACACGTCACATGTTAGGGTTCCCGAGTCAGGCAAGATTTTTTTTTTTTTGCCCCCTCCCTTTTCATATCCTCCACGAAGCCTGAACCCAGCAACCCACGCAGTCTGCGTGCGTCTCCGCTCCAGGCTGCGCCAACACACCAGAGAGGATGGACGCACAAATAGAAGGATGCGCATAGATGTTTCCATTGAAGACATTTTCACGTTGTGATTGTTTTTTTTTAACTACAGTGGGATGAGCTTCCATCTCCGAGCACAAACAGAAGTCGGATTTTAAAAGCACCAAGAGAGGAAGGAGCACAACCACAGCTCCGGGTTGCTGGGCGAGAGGCTGGGCGCGCTGGGAACAAGCAAAGTAGCGGATCATGCTTATGGGAACTTCCTATTCCGTCTCCTTAAGGTATAGTTCTGAAACATACTTTTATTTTACAGCTGCCTTTCTGCAATTAAAAACTGCTTTTATACGTGTTGAGCCAATATGGGCACTTTTAATGGCAAACAATGATGGACGCTCCATGAAGGCTTATTTTATGATACTGATTGACATTTTTATTTGATGACTTTTGACCAGCTACCATAGTGCAAATATGTGAAGATTAATATATTTTTGTACAAATCTGGAACGCTTCTCGCGCTTTTCTCTCTCTCTCTCACACACGTCCCCAAACAAAGGCCACCAAAGAGACAGAGTGAGATGTAACATACTTCATATGACGATATTTTTTTTTCTGCCCATTTATTTTTATTAAAATGATTTGATTTAATACAGTGATTGGGATTGGAGTCACGTTCTCTCTCTCTCTCTCTCTCTCTCTCTCTCTCTCTCTCTCTCTCTCTCTCTCTCTCTCTCTCTCTGTGTGTCCCTCTCTCTGTCTCTCTTTCTGTGTCCCTCTCTGTCTCTGTTTCTGTCTCTCTTTGCGCATTTCTTGGCCACCATTGCATGGAGTGGGCTCCAAAAGCATCAGTAGACCAGAGACAGAACAGTCCATCTGTTCATCACATAGCAACGGGAAAGGGGGATGAGAAAAAATATCACAGTGCCATTCTCTACCTCCATTTACCTTCAATTACAACGAATAAATAATAAATGAAGCCACCCATTGGATATATGCAAATGCATCCTTTCTCCATAAATTTGAATATTAAGCTCCTGCATGATAAAGAAAGCATAAATCTCAGCAGGATGATCTTCGGTGCCCCAACGTTTCCCTCATCCATCCAGTCCCGCCCTGATTCCGTCTCCCATCAATGCGACCCCTCCCACTTTCCACCTTTCGCTAACCTCTCTCTTCTCTGACCTCCCCCCCACCCAGAGTGGCTCGGCCTGATGCTCTATCATGACTGATGGCGACGGGAGAGTGCACATTCAGCATGCAGATAGCCAAGAGGAGCAGGAACAAGAGGAGGTCTTGGAGGAGGTGAAATCCCACCAGAACGATGTAGAACAACCCGGAGGCCTCAGTGATGACGAGCGCATGGGGCACACTGCTAGCTGTAGTAGGTCGAGGAGGAATGATGAAAGAGAAACTAAAGTTCAGGAAGCTGAGTTGGAAGAGGATGGCGGACCGGCGCTGGATGTTCGCATCGTGGCTCCCATACGGGATCCGGACTGCGTCTCCGAGGAGGAGGAGCAGCAGGTGTACCCCGCCCTGGCCCCCATGGCCTTCTTCTGCTTAAGGCAAACCACACGGCCTCGCAACTGGTGTCTTCGTGTTGTGTGTAACCCATATCCTTTCATAACAAAGCAACGTGTGCCCGAAGTCCGGTAAGAACAACTTTTGTGTTCCAAGTTTGCCTACTTTTGTTGGCTTTGCAGCCTTGGAGCAAATTAGCTTCATCCTGAGCTGCTCTGTGAGAAGTTTGACAGGTCATTTTTATGATCCGGCTACAGTGGCAGCTCTGGTCAAATGCCTGTGGAGGTACTAAATATTGTTTTTATGCCTGCAAAGTAACATTGATGAACCTATTTTTTATTGAGTGATTTTTCAGTTATTATTTATATTTATTCATATTAATTAGGAATATAATTATTTTATTTTTTTAATTTGTTTTAAAACAGGACAGCACACATGAGCAGTTTTTTTTTCTTGACTTTAGAGGTTCATCAATAATAAATATGTTAAAGGGTAAGACTGCGCTTGCCAAAGATGCATACGTGTACTTTTAGGAGGATTCTACTGCCGCTATGCATGATGGCATCTTTTTGACGATCATCAAAGTTGATATTTTTATAATGTTGGCTCCATCTGTATGGTGTTGGCACGTTTGCACGTTCTTACCTGTGCTTCAGCTTCCTACCACATTTTTGAAAAAATGCATCTTAGCTTATCTCAGTTTTTTTTTTTAAACAGAATCTTTCCCCCGACTAATTAAATAGGTTTTTTTTGGGGTTGTTTTTGATACAAAATCCTGCTTTATTCTCCCGAGAGCAGACTGGGCTGAAGTAAAAATGTAAGCAAAAACTAAAGTTCGGGACTTGAGTCTCTAGGGAACCCAAACATTGGCTGCTTTTCACATGATTGCATCAGAGGAAATATCCCATTGTGCATTTTACTTGTTGCATATTTACTTTTATTTTTTTGCATCGTATTATATAGTTCTTTTATTTCAAGTGAAAAAAAACAGGCAGATGGTCAATGTTTTAACAGCATGAATGTGTTTCAACCGCAGGCAAAATGAAGTCATCCCTCATGTATGTTTTATGGTACCCCTGTGCACGTCTCTGTCTGGCAAGTCAACCATTTTGTGCTTAACAATCAGTCATTCTTATATTATGATGCAATGCAAAATGAATTTTCACGTCCAATTCGCTACCTTTTATTAGCCTTCAAGTGAATACGCCGCCTGCTCGTGTTTTACCGCACTGTTAGAAAAGAACATGATGTGCATCCAAATCCAAACATCAGGAAAGTAAATTGAAGACAAATCACTGCAGCATCCAGCTATTCTTGATGTAGTTCGGCGGGTGGTGTAAAAACAAATCGGGATATGAGTCACCATTTATTTTTTCTCCCCACTTCGTCTGACAAGATTTGACTGACATTTATTTCATATCGACTTAGTTTTGTGGCTTTTAAAATGCCGCGAACGGTAGCTGCTTGTCGCTGGATCTTCTAACCGTGTCTTCATCCGTAAAAATACTTCATGATGTTCGTCTTATGTAATTGTTTCGAGGTTCCTTTACGACCTGTGTTCGACCTGGCTTAGTTACCGATTTGAGTCTGTCTGGCCTTCTATGGCTTGTGAAACTGCCCTAACATTTAAATGACATTTAAACAACACGATAAAATGTGATGTATTTGGACATAACGAGAAGGAACAGGAACGATTATTTTTGTTTTTCTCAGTATGGTCGTTTTTTTTTTCATTTGAGAAGAAATGTTCTACTCATAAATACTAATGGGAGGATATTGTACATGGTTTCGGTATTAACTGTACTTGTCAGAACACAGAGAGGGAAAAAAAAAGATTTCAGTCCACCTCAATTACCTTCCCATCGTTCCAAAACACATTAGGTCAACACTAAATAACCAGCTAACATCAGTTGGGAGATTGCCAACAGGGAATACCCTCTTGAGATTAATATTCTCCTTTCATACGGACGAACGGTGCCAAATGACTTATCCATTAAAACGAAAGACGAGCTCACTTAGTGGAAAGCCATTGAGGGTGAAATACATTGTCAAGAGTGTGTTTTAAAAACCAAGTGGGGTAATTTAGCAGACCCATGTGGACGTTTTTGGGACATCTTATTGGCAGTTACCTGATTATTTTGGGTTATGTATATATTTACTGCTGTTTGGATGCAAAGTGTGCGGGCGGAGATTGATTCGGTATTTGAAAGGCATCGGTCATGCGCGACGGTAAAAACTGGTTAATAGTTGGGTACGCAATTAGCATAACGGGCATTGGAGCCGCACAGCATCTCATTTATCATGTTTATGATGCTGAGCATCATTGATGAAGTGCTGTGCTGGACGACACAACATCTGAGGTGTGCCGGTCTCAGTTCAAGCTGCGATTGCATCTGCGAGCCATTCAAGTTATTCATCTAATGGACTCTTGACTCAGTGTGGCGGATCGGTACACAAGGGGAAGGGGGAGGGGGGGACGCAACTTTGATCATGTTTTTTTAATTCTTTCGCCCTGAATAAAATAAGAGGGCAGCAGTTAGTTTAAAATATCTTCAAGCTAAGATGAACAAAAGTTTTACAGAGAGTGCAAGTTGAGGGCTGTTGAAGTTTGTACTGATTCAATGGGGAAGATTGAATCGAGTCAAATTTAACCTGAAGTTGCTTAAGTGGGGCAGTGACCCAACCGATCCACTAGATGGCCAATTTGCACCCATCAAGAGAATTTTATGGCATATTTTAATTAAATACATGTTACTGTATCACTTGTGACCTAATTTGTTGTTTAAAGGCTGGAAAAAAAAAACTCTTACCTGGAAGAAAATTAACCTGAAGTTGCTTAAGTGGGGCAGTGACCCAACAGATCCACTAGATGGCCAATTTGCACCCATCAAGAGAATTTTGGGACATTTTCTGGCATATTTTAAATAAATACATGTTACTGGATCACTTGTGACCTAATTTGTTGTTTAAAGGCTGGAAAAAAACAACCTCTTACCAGCAAGAACAAAAACTATCGGGAATGGAATCGCAAGATGACTCTGGTTGATTAGATCAGATTCTAGGGGTCGGACAAGGGGAATGGATTTTAACGAGCGGATTCGTCTTGTATTTATGTCTCGATTTGTCATCTCCTACTGTACACTCACTTAGCATGCCGAGAGGGCCTCCCATTTCCTCCATAAATGAATACAAGTGAAGGCTGGTAGATTTCTTGCCTATGCTGCTAAATCATTTACATGATCATATAGGAATATGTCAAATATGTGATCAGACCTATTTATCGTTGGGAAATTGAGCTCTAAATCAAAGTGGTTCACATTGGAATGCTTTCTGCTTGATTTTTTTCGCAAATGGATAGAATTATTATTTTTTTCGGTTAGAATAAGTTGACCTTGACGTCATTAGGTTGATCCTCGCCTCCTGTCACTCGACTAAATATATTTTGGGATGTGTTTGCAGGTCTGTGTATCAGCTGCTGTGTATTTATCCCCGCATATTGGTCTGTTTGGGTTTGATGACTCATTATATTTGGCTAGTACTTGTGCTAACAGCAGATTGGAGGTCATGAGGTGTTGCGATCTTGCCTCGCTGACGTATTAAGTGCCAGCACACTCCACACCTCTTAGAATATGTGTGTGTGTTTCTAGTTTTGTGGGCTCGATCAGAAAGAAAGTTTTCGCTCCCTTATTCCCCATACGGTCTTTGTTCGGAAACTGATTAGCTGCTGGGTTATCTTGCCAAGGTTCTCCAAAGTCTTGTAATGTTCTTTGGGAGTGATAACGTTCATGTAGAAGAAGTTATGGAGGAGTAGAAACGGTGTGTTGCGTCAAGCACTACATTGTAATGTTAATTATATGAGAAAATGTTCACGACGTCTCGAAATGAGCTCATAATTATTGTAACAATAAAAAAGCTCAAATGTTAAAATGGAGCCAATGAAGTCGAACACATTTTTTTTCCCAGTGCATTTGTTCCTCTATAATGGCATTTGAAATAATGCCATCGTGAAATGGTTTTTAATTTAACAGCCAATGCTATAATTAACATTTCAACATCGATGATGTCATCCTGTGCATTTTTAACATTCTTCACCACTTGACTTGGAAAACACTTGGCTAATTAAAATAATGAGGTTCGCTTGTTTCACAACTGCTGAGCTAGGTTGCAGTTCATCACAGGATACATGAGTCAGTAGTATCGGAGGTGAAAGGTCAACCTGGGAGGAGCATCTGTTTCAATTCATAGGATAATCTGACAGAGTCAGATATCGAGTCGCCTAAGTGCACTCATAATTTAAAATAGTCAGACAGGTCGCTGACTGATATCGTGGTTCACTTGCTAGACGTATAAAAATATACATTTATAGTAAAAAGGCCAACGAAAGATTATTTGTGCAATTTCGGATATTTTTTTCAGCTCTCTGTGTGCTTGTCGCTGATAAAATACATGGCTGCTGTGAGAGACATCTGCCACCCGTGAGACATGCATCGCTTGTCACCAGATGAACCAGCCGTCCTGCTGCCCTGATACTATCAGACAAGCCAGGTTGGCCATGTTCTGCTTTGGATTCATCCAATAAGCAACTGCTACACAACACACTGATTTAATGGATAATTTAGCACGATGTCATCAGTGATTTTATGGCCACGCCTTAATTTGGTACTCACTGTTCTGCCACTTCAACAATTGATTGCATTTGACTCGAAAACTGATTTGTCATGGATAAAGTATTTGCAGAAGTGGCCATCTGGCATACAGGGCAGATGCCCGGTGGGCTGGTATCTTTCGGGGCATTTACTTATTTCCCTTCCCACGATTCCGAGATAGAATCCATTTCCAATTCCGACAACAAACGGAACCAATCCATCAGGTTGACCACCGACTTGGAATGAACTTTTTTTTTGTATGTTTACTTTTGCTGTTGCATCATACTGTTTTGATGAACAGGCGTTCCTAATATTTTGGCCAATGCGGGAATACTAGCAACAAATGACAGGCTGGACTGATGATGATGATACCACCCTCTTTTTTTTTTCTGCTACCTGCTTCAAGACATAACAATTCTTCTTCCGTACACTCCCTCCAAAAAAAGCTGCAGCTGGTACCGTGTGCTGGCTTTGTTTGCCCCCCCCCCTCGCCCCCTCCCCTCATGTCTTTGTTCTTTTGCTGCTGCGTGAGTGTTGACTGCAAATGCATCAAATCACTTGTGGATCTATTTTCGTGGTTGCACATAAGGGAGTAGATCCGTTATGCATGTTTACCTCCCCCCTTTCAATATTGCAAGCTGCATACTAAATTTTTTTTTTCGTGACTCCAAACTAGAATGACTAAATACAGACAAGCTGGAAAACTCAAGTCATTTGTCATGATGCTTCTTGTTTCTTAATTAACTTGGCATGAGCTGGCAGAGGCAACCAAGCATTGGGATTAAGTCTTCTCTAGGTGGATAAGAGTAATTAAGTGCGGGGCGTCTCCAGGCGTTACACAGGTACACTTAAACATTTATACTCCCTAACTGGGGATTCTTAAATAATTAACCCAAAAAGAAGTTCATGTGTTGAGAAGAAAATGACAGGGTCAAGGGTCATGAGCGAAACCTTGCCTGAAGCTCTTTTCTGTTTTTGTACCATCAAGAGGCTGTTTAATATTCAGTTATGTTTTTAGGTCACATTTGCTGTCTTAATGAGTTTTTCTGATCATTTGCGATTTCCCCACAACAATGAATAACACAGCAGCCCCGTCCGCCATGTTGCCCATCACATTACTGTCTGATGGTTATTATGATAGGAATGAATATAGAGCGAGGCAGTCTGTTATAGCCCTTTTTTTTTTTTTTTATGTTTCAAGATGTCAGAAGTTCTGGTGGAGTCAGCTGATGTTGCACCCCGGCATTTAAATGGGGGCACGTGTGGGACTGGCTGCACGTGTGTGAGATCCACATCTTGTGTGTGTGTCGGGTTGAGAGCAAGTAATGCAGAGATGGATGAATAAATAAAAGATCTGGGGAACCCATCAACATCCAGCACTATGTTGTCATGGCAATACTGACAGCACACCAGTGTGTGTGTGCGAGAAGTAATACCGCAATCTTTCAGCTTGAGTCAACTACAACAATAAAAGTTCATTCCAAAAATGATTATAAAATAAAAATAGCTGAGTTTACGGGTCATGCTTTCGAAATCCTCCTTAAATCTGTTTTATTTACGATATGTGAAATATAAGTGTCTTCCCTGTACCTTAAAGCGGGTTGGATTTATAAAAGCTTACGCATGAGCGTCCAAGAGAAGCTTTCACAGTGCACCAATAATGCATATTGCTGAATACTTAAGTGCGTCTCCTGAGACTTCTGAAAACTGCAGCTTCTCTTACTCTCCGCAGCACGTGTCTCTGCTTTGTCTACAAAATGGGCCGACCTCCGCGGGAGCGAGTGAGTGCAGTGAGAAATGCAGATTTTGGCGTGTGGTTTTGTGCCAAATGAAACAAGGAGGTCTGACTTTGAGCAAGACGGCTATTGATGGTGAAGAAGCGCGTCCGATGAATTTCAAACAACTTCAAACATGCGAGAGAGAGAACTGTGAGAGCAAGAGAGGTAGAGAGAGAAGTCTAGGACAGTTGGTTCATCTTGGTAAAGATGCTGGACTAGAAAGTCTACCTGGTTACTAGGCAACAGAACAGCGCTGGTGCGCACAGTTGCAAAGTGGTGGTGGGAGCTATCTAGAATGTGTGTAACCATGCTTCAATAAGTCAACATTTATTTTTTATGAGAGCCGCAAGAGCCGTTTCAAATATTTTGCCTTTGCCAAAATAAAAGGAACACAGAATAATAATAATAATGTTGATGATAATAATAATAACGGCCCCTGACAGCCATTTCAAATATTTTGCCTTTGCAAAATAAAAGGATCACATAATAATAATAATAATAATAACAGACCAATCTTTGACAAATGCAGTTTTTAGTAAAAAAAATCTATTTTCTATCCAATTTGTTCTTTGCACTCATCTGATTATATTATACAAACAAAAGTAAAGTGTTTTGCCGCATCGTAGTTTTTCATTTGGTATATTTACATTGCATTACAATGAATCACAATTTCAGGTACTAAACAATCCCCATCAGTTTAAGATTATTTATTCCAGAGTGTTTGCATCGACCCCCTTGTGTGAGTGTTATTGATGTGAGAACCAATCAGCGTTCCTCCATTGTGGTTCGGATCGAACCTGGCATTGTTTGTGTCAACACAATCATACACACAGACAAATGAGTCAATGCGATTGGATTCCTCTTCCACCCTGCAGTTAGACAAACATTTAGTTAACGCCATGATATTTTTATTTTTTTATTTGTGTACTTGTGTGTGTCTGTGTGTATCTAACTCTTGTTAAATGTCAGTTAGGCTTTAATGAAGAAACGCTGCTCTCAGTGGCCCCCTGTCTGTTTTCTAATGGACCTCTATTAACACAGTTCATACAAATCCACACACATATTGAGACACTCTACTTTTCCCTTCGCGCACACACAATTACACAAATATGCACTTGAGCGAGATTAAAGAGTGTCACGAAGCAGCTGACCCAGCTCGAGTGTTTGCGGGGTGCAGGATGTGATTAAAAAAAAAAAAAAACGGACTTTGGTTCAAGTAGCTGAGCTTGGCTATTTCGAATTTGTGTGTTGAGGGTCCGCTTCACTCAACAAAACATCGTTTGAACAAAGTGAGAGTCACTAGAGGCGGCGTAGGAACAATGCTGAAAATTTCAGCGGGGACATATGACCTATAAAAAAAATGGCCGGGTCCCCTCTTCCGTTGAGTAGATAAGACCCCGTCACTATATGATGAATGACTGCAAGCGGGGAGGAATCCAATTCACAATTGCTACGCCTTGGTGATCTTTGTCATTATTTTTATTCTCATTATTATTGTAACACAATCTTAATCACCGGTTTGATTCATGTCAGCGCTTGAACCCGGTGATCACTTGGATTTATTGCCGGTTTGAAAAGTTTATGTTGGGATGATGGAGCTTTAACAACAATAGTTGTGTGATTGTTTTTATTCACTGTTTTGTGATGAATGGTCAAAAGTGGCATGAAAATGTGCATCAGCAATAAAGCATTGCTTGGAGGCCTACGGGAAATTAAGCTGTCAAAAAAATCTGCGGCACAGCATGTTGGACAGTGTTTTAAAATCTTACGTAGATTGTTTTGTTTGACTTGTGGAACTATTTTGATAACATGATCCAAAACTACCTTCAGCTGCTTGTTTGCATGCTGCTTAGCTTCTCAGCAAGCAAGTGCTTAACATGAGCGTGAGTGACAGACCTCCCCCGCACTGTTCTGGTTCGTTCTGGTTCAAGGTCTTGAGTAAGAAATTGAACAGGCACTCCTTTAGATGAGGTGCACACGATCGGGATGCTCCCCTTGAAACAGATCAGAACACATTTGACGATGTGAGCATTCAGGAGACACAAAAATATTTTTTTAGCCAGTGTCTCGTTATGCAAAAGGTAACCTCACATATGCCTCAAGCATCAGAGATGATGCAAAGGAACCATGTAAAAAAAAAAAATCCAAAGATAAGATCTTCATGCTGTGAGTTCAAAAGGAGCTGCACATTTGAACTCACAATTTTAGAACATCACCCTGCAGCCAATCCAGGTTTCTAGCTTCATGGTAAATTGGCATACTTGATCTAGTTTACTCATCCTCGGTAATTTTTTTAGTAAAGTTTTGCACATGGATAACAGCTGTGTACCATGAAAACATTTTGTGGATCAACAAACATGATCACAGTATCCTGTTTAGTAGATGTGCACTTGTTGCTAGGCAGAATGCCCAAAACGTCAATTAAAAATGAAACTGGCGCATTCACACTCGCATATGCTACAGAAGGTACTCCATAATGATAATGCACAACTTTAATTTCCGATCTATTAATTTTACAAGGTGTATTAAATATTTGGCAGCATGGGTGATGAGAGATGAGAGATGAGCTCGTTTGCCAGGCGGTTATGAGACTTGGACTTGAAATCTTCCTGCCAAAGTCAAGCTGGGCTAGGCTTGTGTTTTTTTTTGTTTTTTTTTCTTCTTCCTCATCAATGCATCACACTGACTCCTCTGCTGTACTGACAGCTCTAACCTCTTATATTTATTGCAAAGTATGCCATGAGGCTTTCCTCACATCTTGATGTTTGGGAGACCTTGCATATTATTGCCTAATTTGGTAACTGACACGGTGAGCCATGCCGAGTGTGTGTCTGTGTGTGTGTTTCTCTCATGTGTGAAAAGAATGTGTGTTTGCTTTATCGTACCTTGCATTTTTCTGAATGATTCATATCAGGTGATATGTGTGTGCGTTTGGTACTTAAAATAATGTCAGGCTTCCTGTTTACCAGCAGATGTGAGAATTTTTAAATTTTTTTTAATTTAACATTTATTTACCCAGGCAATTAAGTTCTTATTTACAACTGCGGCCTGACCCAAAGAACAATGGCCCTTTGAGGGGGAAAGGGGATGGAGTGCTAAAAAAATAAATAAAAATAATAATCATGATAATAATAATAATTAATAATAAATGTTGGAATATCGTGTTCTCTTGTGTCTAATGGCAATTTTTGTAAAAGATATTCAGAGCAAAAAACTGATGTTAAGTAAAAAAAAAAGAAAAAAAACAACACAAAGAAAAAGCTCCACACCAGAGCAATAGTAGTAAAGCCCGGTTAATTACTTTGTGACGAGGGCAAGCAGCGAAAGTGCAGAGAGCAGAGTAATAGGTCTGCAAGCTTGAACGACCATCGCTATCAATCTTTGCCTTATCGTCTTTAAACCGTAAAATACATGCTGAGCTTACACGTGTACAAATACACGCTCAGCTGAAAACATTGATAATGTGCTCAAAGCTGTTTCCTGACAATAACAGCATTATTGGACTTTAAGCAGATTTTATAGTCCAATATGTCTTCTCATAAAATAAGTTTAATTTAGATTTTAAATGATAATTATTGCAAAAAATATTATGACTAATTTTTATCGACCTTCCCAATGTCGTTGCGCCACTTGAGGCCCCACACCAGTTTGCATCATAATGTTTACTCCGAGTGATCTGATGGAAGCTGATTTATCTCTAAGGTCGAGATGGCTTTGACCTTTCATTTCACTGGAGGGTTAGCTGCAGGGGAATGGACAGGCGTGGTTGGAGATCCGCTTTGTGGGAGGAATAGATGCTAATTACCGCTACTGTAAATCTCCGAGCTCCCAAATGCAATTAGTAAACATCCAGAAGCATGACTTATATTTTAAGAGGGAATATATGAAGAATAAAAAGCTTTCCGGAGTGGAACTACACAGTATGCAACAGCTGGTTAGTTATTAGACAAGCTGCCACAGTGCTTCCGGCCAACTTGATCAACTCCACTCAATATTCAGGCTGTATAATGCCAATTTGCCTTTGCACATGACTTAATATGATTCTTTTAATCACTGCCATTCTTCCTCTTTATCTACGGCCGCATGCATAATTTATTGAAATTCAAATTGGTCTGACCAGAGAAAAAGAGCTGTAGCTATATTTTGCTAGTTTATACGTCGAGGTACCATCGGAAAACATAAATCGTGTATTTTGTTACACTTCGGGACATAAGTGCACATGCAGCAGGAGGCTGTCAAGTTGGGTTGTAGTCTTCTGTCGGGTTTCCTCAAGCATGTGGCAGCCCCCTTAGACAAGAGGAGAGATAACGATGAGGAGGAGAAAGGAATGCTGAGAGCAAGTCGATAGGGATGGTGGCCTTGGTTTGCTTAAGAGTAAAATGAAAGAGATGAAATAATGGCGGAAAAGACTGAGCAGAATATAAAAATGCAGATTTTTTTTTCTGGCTTTGCACTTCAATAAAAACAAAAGTGTTCATAAGGATGATGAACTCTTTCATCTTCAGTCCAGCCATTGTTTTGCAGAATTTTGAAATTTTTCTTGAATACAAAGAACCCTAGGGAATAGTATTTATTTATTTTTTCATATTTCCCACATTGTTCTGCACTCCACTCACAGCACAGCTCCAAGTAGCTCATTAATAAATAGAAGAATCATTAGATGGATGGATTTGCTTTAATTGTGTAGCAACAGTAGATGAGTTAGAAATTATATTGAAAATGAAATAATGAATTTCCCAATAATGTCAAATTGAATCTTGGGCTGCATAAATGTCAACGGTGACGCTTGTTTTTGTTGCTCTTCTTCAACCAATCAAGAGACAGATCTGAAGAAGTGTTGATGAAATGATATTTGACATTTGACTTTTTACAACAATGTGTAGAAATTAGGTCAGACCGAGGCAACAAATAAAATCAAGCCGTAGCGTAATATATTATTATACTATTTATCCCTGGTCTTGTTAAGATCTGATTGCACGGAAGCTTTTGTGACCAAGATTGGTGCAATCTCTTGTGCTTGTGTGATGACATGGTGTCACTAGAGATGACTATCTGACTGCCAGCCTGGTGCGTCAGCTTGCAGCATGTAGAAGTGGATCTGAGGCTGTCTGCTGCTACTCACAGCAACAGAGTGACTACTGTATCTGTTTCTATGGAAACCTGACTCGAGACACACTTGTGTATTAAAAAATCATTTGACTCGCCGCTTTTCAATGCGCAAGTAGTTAAATAACACATGCATGTAAAATATAGATAAGTTGTGTGCAGCAGTGAAGTATCATCATGCATATTTTACTTTTTTACATCTGCAAAGACTTTTGATATTAGAGTTTATTATAACATAAGAGTCATGTATTTGACATTTGGTGTTTTTGCTCCTAAACATCATGGCGGTATAGAGTTAAAAAAAACAACAACACACATTTAATTCAGATTCACATAGATATGTCCGGCAAAGCACTACTTTTGTCTAAATGAAGCTTCTCAACTCACTTCAACATAGTGTCTTCCATGCGTAACTGACTCCTCATGCAGAATTTTTTTTTTTTTAGAACTGGCTGGAGATGCTACAAAATGGCAGCAAAGCACTACTTTTGCCTCATTTTATTTTCTCCAGTGTTTAATAGGATAAAAGGGGTGAATCCAGGACTCTTATTTGCATAGCTACTTTATATGAATTTGAATTTTGTTACTTTTTAATTTATTTAAATCCACTTTCACATCAGGTAATCATCAGGTAGTCACGGCAATCAGAGTAACATGTTTACCCAGCTCGGATATTAACCCTTGTCCTTCCTGTGCAGCTGCCGTCATGTTTTTTTTTTTTTTTTACTGACCACATTGGATACATGAGTAATGAGAAATATTATGAGATGTAATAAAATATCATTTTCAATCAAATAACAAAATAAACAAAGCATAAAGGGAAAATTGATTACAATTATTATCACCCTAAATCTATTGGGGAAAAAAAAATCACATAATTTCCCTAGAATGATTAACCAGGCAAGTTTATTAGATTTTTCAGTCCAACTACTTGTATCAGTTCATCTTCCCTCCCGTTGTGCTTTATATTTGAATCTAACAGACAGTTCAACCCTGGGCGGTGCTGAAATAGTGTTTCTTTAATTGAGATAATTCCATGTACCATAATTAATAACAATTACTAGGCTTGTTGTAATTTCCCCTTGGGATGTAGATTGTAATCAACACCTGCTGGTTTGAGAGAGAAACCCCGCAAAGACTCTTGAGGGAAAAAAAAAGTAGACAGAATGCAGTTTTGTTTGCAGAGTAATCTTCTGCAAGTGTGTGGTTTCCATGGTAACTCAACCTGAAAATATATTCAAATTCAATTATCCCTTTTTACGGATACACTACTTGCCCTTCACTGCCCCGAATATGAAGTGCCTCCTTTTTATTATTTTTTTTTAACACTCTGCTGCTCTTCCTCACGTTTTCCAAGGGGAGTTCAGTTGTGTGAAAAGTGATTCGGAACAGGAAGTTGTCTTTGCTGCACACATTGAAGCTGAAAGCACATTTTTACTAATTTGTCCAATATTTGCGTGTGCATGTTGCTGCGTGGATGAGTGCGATGAAGAGGAGGTGTTTTGCAGCTTGGAGGAAATAAGCGGAAAGATTTTTGAGAGAAAAAGTGTGCTGCAGTATTGCAATAGCCTGCGAGCATCGAGCACAGTCAAACTCATTTTTGTCACGGTCATAGTTTCCCTCAGGACCATTATGATGTCATTGATATACAGTTCATACAGTATAGGTTATTAGTTTTGGAATGAGAGACTAGTAAAAAAATAATTTGAAAAGATTAATGGTAAACAAATTTGCTCATACATCTCTCAATAAGTTTCCTACTGCAATCTGCTTTTTTTTTTTTGTTTGCGCACAATTTTTATTTCTTTCCCTCCATCATCTCATTAAACCCGACGACTGCTTAGTTATATAAAAAGCAGATGTCTGGGTGCAAATGTACACACCCGCCCCATGTTCTCTAATGGGATCAGTGTTTACATCTTGTTTAACGGTCTAATCTGACACGTCAGTGTGTTATATTACCTTTAATGGCAGCACAAATAAAAAGTAAAAAAAAAAAACACGGAAGTGAAAAATGACTTCAAGCCGTTACTGTCGTATAGCACTCGGCGCCTTAGGAGTCCATACAGCTTTTTCAGTAATGTGTTTTTTTACAGCCTCGCACTTCATGAAATGAAAAATTGTAATATACAGCAGATGCTTGTTTCAATAATTTCCTTGTGATTAAATTTTGTCTTCTGATGCTCTGAGGTGGTTCCTGGAATGGAGTCAGTGGCTTGGTTCTTTTTATATCCTTTTGGTTTGAAAGTCAAATCAAATATGTTGTTAAATAGTTTTGCATTATGGGCTAAAAGCTTTTGTATTAAGACTGACATATGATGGGAGACGACATTATATATGATTGTGCAACGTCTAGACGGAAAATGTAATAAAATCCGTGAAGCAGTTCAGATTCAAAGCTGATGTCAGGTTTTTTTTCCTTGAGTAGGAAAAGTCCACAAAGCTAAGAAGCCTTCTGCTGCGGTGATTCATTGGGATCAATTTCATGGATTAGTGGTTGCTTTATCTACAATTAGGTACTGATTTTTCATTGTGTTTATTTGTGAGGGACTTTGAGTGTTTTGTTTAATTTTAGGTCATTAGTGTGTTTGTCATAGAAAAAGGCAGAATTTGAAATGAATATTTATGCACATTTATTTACTCACTTTTTATTTTCTTTCCTTCCTCTCAAACCTCATAGCTAATTTCTAATGTTTTTTTTGAGAATGTATTGATTCCAAGATATAAAACATATTCAAGGTTTACTTTCAAACAGCTTATTTATTCTTGATTAGAAAATAATATGCCTTAAACCAAAATACTTTAATATCAGGGCAGTGCAGAATGTTTTAGTACTGCGTGTCCCTCATGTTTTATTGTCTGGCACAGCTGGACATTTTTCTCTTTTTTTTTTTTAAATAATATATAACTACACCTGGATCATGCGGCTCATGTTTCCGGAACATACAGTCCTATAAAGTCCATTTGTGATGTTTTAATTGCTCCACTTTTCAACCCATTTCCTACTAATTCCCCGAAGGCATATATAAGAATAATATTTTTATCTTTCTGAGTATCTGATGATGTCACTCAGTGACCAAATAGCTGGATAATTTTTCTTCCTGCAGACCTATAATAACAATACACTGCTAATGATTCTCAATATTTCTCTCATTTAACATATATCTTCAATGAGCCACATAAGATAATTGCTAGTGGAACCTAGCCAAGAAAAAGAGCAGTCAGCAGCATCAAACAGATATGAAACACATTAAAGTGGTGGTGGGGGGGGATATTTGGTGGTCAGCACTATAGTGTGCAATCCCCTGGAGAGCTGTGTGGCTCCTGAGCAACGATGGAAATTCACTGAAAAGCCTGCACTGAAACAGCAGGAGCACAATTTTCAAAATTAGGCTCAAGCAACCCGAGAGTCCCATGAAATATTACAATTTAATAGGATTAAAAGAAGCCATCTTTGTGTGCGCACGTGATTGCCGAGAGGAGGTTAGAAGAAAAATAAAGGGATGGACAGGAGACAAATAGATGGGAAATGGGAGGAATGTGATTTTTTTTTTCTCCATCCTTTCCCCTGACAATTGTTGGTGAGAAATTAGTTTAGAGAAAAGAGGACGGCAGAAGAAGAAAACAGAGGGTAGAAACTATCCGAATATATAGCCGCTGCTATGCAGATAAAAAAAAAAAAAAATCCCTCGACAAAGCCACAAAAAACTCTGCGTTCCTGTCCTCAACTCTCTCTCGCTCTCTCTCTCTCGCTCTCCAAGTGTGGACAGTTTGGACTGCGGCTGGTTACCTAGCAACCGGAATCCTGTGGAAACTGTGTCAGACGCAGAGAGAACATAACACAATCAAAGAAGCCTTCCTGATCGCTGTAATCAGTCAGAATGTTTATGTCTGACTGTCTTCTTTGGTAGTCATGTTGTCACCATGACAATACATCACATCATTTACACACGCAACACCTGATAATCACTAAATTGGATCTCCAAGAGTATTAGTTTTAAATCCCGTCAGGTATGTCGTCTGGTTTGTTCTAAACTTTTCATGACACAAGAAATCATTTAAAAGGCGGTGTAAATATATTTTCAAGTTCCATACAAGTCTAAATAGAAGACTTTTCTCTTGTTGTATGAACTGAGTGATTGGATTGACGAGATGAAGCTCCGCCTCTCATTTCAACATATTTACTTGACATCAGAGCAATATTTTTATTTTTTCGTGGCAAGTTTATTATTCTGCCATGTAGACCGTGCGCCTCTCCTGTGCCGAGTTGAAAGAGAATGAGAGGAGCTGCTTCCTTAGGCCCGGCAATAAAACATATACACCCCCACAACGGCGCAGACGCCCATTTGTCACTGCGAAAATACCAAAAGAAAGAAAATTCCACCCTTCAGCACAGTTAGACAGCTTTTTTCACTAGACTTGTTCTTGGCTGGAAAATAGTCTGGCTGTTAGTCTTCAACTTTACTGCAAAAATATCACATTGGAGCCAACGACTCAAGTTCGAGCTGAACGCCTGATTCAGGTGTGTTCTGTGTGTGCCACAGTACAAGGGCAGGCCCCACCAGATGCATCTGCCCTATTTTTGGCTTCCTGTATCGCCCTCACTCGTTCTGTCCTTTCTTTTATCCTCTTTGACATTTCCAACTCACACATTCACGTCATCTGTCATTTAGTTTAAAAAATGTAGAACAAAAACACGAGAGGATCAAACTTGCAGCACAGAGCCAAAGAATGACAGAAAGGGAATCCTAGTGTAGAAGTGCGTCACGCCTGCTTCGGTTTCCTCTCCGGGGTGTCGCGGGCGAGGCGGGGAGGTGTGAGGATGGGGATGGAGAGATGAAAAGAGCCAGGTAGGTGACGAGGGACAGAGGAGCCAGTTCAGGGACAGGCTGATTTATGAGCTTCCGTTTCTTGCCATCTTTGGGGACTTCTACTCTGGGATGAGCAGATATGAAGCTGCGTGTACGTCCTGGCCATACTGTTGGCGATCACAGATTCTGTCTGTTTTTTTTTCTTGTGAAGTTTTCTCCTTGGTAGATGAACAATGATCCAATCACAGTTGACTCTCTTGAAACATCACCAGGAGAGCGGAGGACCTTGTTGATAGTCCTGAAAGGACACAATGAAGGAGGAGGAAAATGTTTTCAGAGCGGGAGAGCATGGAAGGGAACGCAAGCTCATTAGCGGGAGAAGGAGGACACGCAGCCTCACATGGTCCGATGCCAGCTGCTGCTTGTCGGATGAATCACAATGTATTCCTCTGAGATTGATCTCATCAACAAATTAGTGATGGGAAGCTCGAGCGCTGAGTTGAACACGTTGCGTAACTTTTCCCAACTGTGATTTTTCTGCCCGTGATTATCCTTTTAAGATGAGAGAAGCTATTTTATTAATTCGCTTTTTTTGTTGTTTATAAAATAAAAGCGACGACCGGATCCGAGCTATAGGAGTGTGACTATGTCATTTCATCCCATGCGATTGAGTTTGCCCTCTTCTAATGATCGAGGGATGAACTGGAGCGTGGAAAAAAAAGAAACAGCGTAGGGGTGCAGTTAAATGGATTGCAGAGGAGGTGCGAGGAAAGGAAACCAAGCGGGGTTGGGGGTGTAAAAAAAAAAAAGATCAGAAATCCAGGTGCTTGATGGTGGAGAGTGAGAAAAGGGGTTAAAGGTGAAAGTCAAGCTAAGGTGAAACGAGTACAATATCTAGTTGACAGTATTTTTTTTTTTTTAGAAGCTCCAAGCTGGAGACATGCAGCTCTATAAAGTTAAAAGTGGACTTTGTCAGGTCTTAACAAGCACTTTGTTCTCTTTGTAGTTGTCTTGCCGTGTTCTAAAATGGAGCAAACAAGAGCTTTACTGTTATTACTCAGCCGCAGTCAAACAACAACGTGATTCTTTGTTGTCGTCACTCAGCAGTCTTTCGCCGTTGTCTACCGACTCAGCTCTGCTCTCTTATGTATGTGCACCGACGCTGACCTGACAGCTCAGCTGGAGCGGGCTTAGCATTTGATTTTGTGTGTCTGTGTGTGTGTGTGTACTCACTCTTTGAGACCTTTCCAGTGTTATATTGTATTTTTGCACGTGTGTGTCAAAACGTTGGTAAAAGTGTTGCTGTTGTGTCTCATCAGCCCCCGTTTGTGTGTGTGTTGTGTGTTGTGTGTTGTGTGTTGACATCCCATCGGTATTGTGTAGCAGACAACCCCAACGGACATTTAACATCTATAGCCGTCAATGGGAGTGAATGAGTAAAATGATGGCCACTCATAAAGTGGTTTACCTTTTGGTAAATTAACTTTTTGTGCATCTTTAGAAATATTAGTTGCTATAATAACAGGAGAAAAAATCATGGTGAACTGCTCTTTGGCACAGAACTAATTTGTTCAGATTCTCCGAGACACAAATCGACCATAACAAGCAAGAAAAGGAGCGCTTAGTGGTCATGCATGGCTTCCCTTTGAGCTTCCACTCTAGTGATATCATTTTATTCTCAAAGTTGTGTATCACATGCAGATATAAATATCTGCGAAAAAAAAATCCTTTTATTGTCATGTTTGTGTTTTCTGGTTATGGCTAAAAAAAAATGGCCTCAATGTTCCAAAACAGTAACCCGACACATTTAAAGGGAAATTTATCGTCTGCAGAGATTCAAAAACAAATTAACGGAAACAGCACAAGGGCAGCAAATGACTGAAGCGATTCTTTAAATATTCTCATTTTTATTCAGCTAAATCCTTCATTTGTGAAGGAGCCTTTGACCTTCCATTTTAATGATGTTATTTTTCTCCTAGCCTCAACATATTGTTAATGAACACTGACAAGATGGCATCACTTTGACACAATCGCTCCATTTCACAATTTGATTTAAGATGAAGTTGTAATTTATCTGTATTTTTATTTGTATCACTTCCTGCACGTTTGAACCTTAACTCCTTCCCGTACGTGGTTCGAGCACGTGTCCATGTTGGTGATCCTCCTCAACTGCGTCACCTTGGGGATGTATCAACCCTGTGAAGATCTCACCTGCTTGTCAGAGTGGTGTCGCATACTCAAGGTTTGTTGAAAAAATCCAAAGTGTTCCCATAAAGCTAAAAAATAACTTCCAGAAGAATCAATATTCTGTCAAGTCTAAATTGATTCACTATTTCCCCCCTGTATGGTTGAGTTTAAATCATTCCTGAGCAGTTTAGTGTGACTGTAAAGAAAATAATGTCCCATTTTGGTCAGATATTACTTTCCAATTCTGCCATAAAAAAAAAGAAATAGTGATTATATATTAAACTGGCTGAAAGGTAATAAAAAATCTTTCACACTTTATTTTGAAATTTCCAATTAATCAAAGCACTGATAAAATGTCACAAAGTTGGAATGAGTAAAAATAATAGATTTTTTCCAATAAATGTAAAACAAATTGCTCTTTTTAACGTTATTTTTTTTCTGCTCTACGTCTGGTTTCCCTTCAGGCATTGGACGACTGTATATTTGCTTTCTTTGCGGTGGAAATGATCATCAAGATGGTGGCCCTGGGGATTTTTGGCAACAACTGTTACCTTGGCGACAAGTGGAACCAGCTGGACTTTGTCATCGTCATGGCGGGGTGCGTCTCCCGCAATGTTTTTCTTTTATGCCCGGCAAATTTTCAACTGTAAACCACCCTGTGAGTCAGTAAGCGACATTGTGTTGTCGCTATGTTGTGTGAATTTTTTACACACAAAAGAGAAAATGATATAAACAGTTTTGAGCCCTGTGGTTTATCCACATGACTTTGTATTTTTTTTTTTTTTTAAACTAAGCCCCCGAGTTGTATTTTTAACTACCATATTTTCCGCACTATAAGGCGCACCTTCAATGAATGGCCCATTTTAAAACTTTGTCCATATATAAGATATATACATTTGGCCCGCAGGCTGGACTTTGGACCTGCCTGCTGTAGTGGCTCAATATTGGTCCATATATAAGGCGCACCTGATTATAAGGCACACTGTCGGCTTTTGAGAAAATTGGAGGGTTTTATGTTGCGCCTTATAGTGCGGAAAATACGGTACTTCAACACTTGCATGTCTTTTTTTCCTGCTAATCCATAATAGCAACATTATCTTAGTCAGCATGTTTATTTTTTAAGTGCATAAACTAGAAAAAAAAAGTTGGATCTGTGCCCTTAGTGTGTTGGAGTACTCTCTGGATGGACATAATGCCACTTTCTCGGCCATTCGTACCGTTCGAGTACTGAGACCTCTACGGGCCATCAACAGAGTCCCAAGTAAGTCCTGGTAGCTCCGTGATATTTCATACAGGATATTTTTTTAATCCTCAATCTGCACTCGGATTTTTCTTTTCAAGCTATCTCATCATCTCATGCACATGAAGATTTGTTTTTAGTCTGTAGGCAGCGAACGTCCTACCTGCAACCTTTTAATGGATCCAATAGTTTGCCTTCGGGACAATCTTGACTGCAGCCATGGAGAATGCGGCGTGAAAATTATATATTGTTAAAGCCATGGTTATGTGTGAGCTCCCTGAAGGGGGTTGGGGGTTGTTTCTGGTTTAGGGTGACATATAGGTTAGCTCGTGCTTTGCCTGCAGCATACTCAAGGTCAGGGTAGACACAGACAGGCACACTTCCACCCGAAGGACCCAAATGCTTGTTTCCTCAAAGGTCCACGCAATCCTTACAGATGTTCACCGCCCGCCCAGCCCGTCTCATTTTTCATTGTTTTCAATTGCCATCAAGAGATCAAGAATTCCCAGCCCTTAGCCACCACCGTCTTTGTTTGATGAGAACGTGCCATTATTAGGCAGATTTGAATATGTATAGTTGCAGTGAGTCATTTGCGGGACTGTAAGATGATAGATGGGCATGAATCAAAAATGAAAAGAATCACATTTTGAATCGGATGCTAACTGCATGTGACAGATGAACTTATGTAACACTAGCCACAAGGAATTTGAATTCACATCCCTCAGGACAGAATTATGTCAAACTGTCACATTGCCTGTTATCATTGCATGAAATTATTTTGGCCCTAGGAAGTCGAATAAAATAAATTTGATCGGCATAATCTGCAATTTGTATGTTTATGTTTAAATGCTAATTTAAAATCTTGTTTCTCACCTTGTAGGTATGCGGATATTGGTGACGCTGTTGTTGGACACCCTACCGATGTTGGGAAATGTCCTTCTCCTCTGCTTCTTTGTCTTTTTCATCTTTGGGATTGTTGGGGTCCAGCTGTGGGCGGGGCTTCTGCGAAACCGCTGCTTCCTGGACGCTGATATCAAAGAGTAAGTCGCAAAAAATATCTCGCTCCTTCGAGGCTGAGCGTAACACCTACAGCAAATTTTAGAGAAAGCTATTTTATCTGGAATATGGAACAAGGAGTCAACGCACTCTAGGAACCTCTTGACATATGTAGACAAATTGTTCCTCAGGAATATAACATGTCAAAGGTTCCTCGCATGTTCTGAAAACATGATCATAATGTTCCTTCAATGTCTTTAACACCTTTTTCCCTTAATCTCAGTCAAATTAAGCCAAAGCATCAATATGAATAATTTGTTGACATTTTCAGTTTATTGTTGTACTACTCTTTAGTACCGTATTTTCCGCACTATAAGGCGCACCTAAAAACTTCCAATTTTCTCAAAAGCCTTATAATCCAGTGCGCCTTATATATGGACAAAGTTTCAAAATGGGCCGTTCATTGAAAGTGCGCCTTATAATCCGGTGTGCCTTATAGTGCGGAAAATACGGCATCTATCATTTCTTTCTTGGCTCAATATAGAACTTGTGGTAATTTATGAAGACCTAAAAATGACTAGAACTGGATTGGATACTTGACACATTGCAATTTCTATTTTTTTCTAGAAAATACAATTTGGATATCAGTCCCTACTACATGACAAACGATGGCGAAGACAACCCATTTATCTGCTCGGCACCTCGTGACCACGGCATGCTTCGCTGCCATGACATTCCGGCCAAAACCGAGGCCAACGCCGAGTGCCAGTTACCGGCGCTGGACCAAAGTTCAGATCCGATCGGAGGAACCCCTACTTTGGGAGGGGACAATGGAAACAGATGTGTTAATTGGAACCAGTACTACAACGTGTGTCGCCCTGGGGAGTACAACCCTCTCAAGGGAGCTGTCAACTTTGACAACATCGGCTATGCTTGGATTGCTATTTTCCAGGTAAGGCGCACTACACATTTAATTTTTTTTTTTTTCCTCGTGACATTGTTGCACGGCCGGTTTAGTTTTGGCTGTAATGTGCTATGCAAGCTGAGGTGTAAAAGGTGAGGTGTGAGTTTATTATCGCCTCGGCTGAGCTCAGCCGATGATTTCAAGTGTCAGCATCCCAAATACTCATTAGTACGCCGACTCCACCGAGGAGCTGTGTCAGTCCTTTTGATGTATGCACACAAATATGTACACACAAATACACACGTGGTTTATTTGTAACACACAAAACAAGCCGAAATAATGCATCCAATGCACATTTAAGGTGCGTTTGTGTATATTCATGTTAATGACTGCTCCTCTCTTACTTCTCTCTTTCTCAACCAGGTCATCACACTGGAAGGATGGGTGGATATCATGTATTATGTCATGGATGCTCATTCATTCTACAATTTTATATATTTTATACTTCTCATTATTGTAAGTAACCACTTTCTTTAAAAAATACTTCATGTATCTTGAAATGTGTTGTTTGGTCACAATTTTGCCATAGCAGAGCTGACGGAAGTATTTTTGAATGTGTTGCCTTTTGGAAAGCCTCAAGTTGTTTAGTTTGATCCTGGCTGGATCTGTTGCTCCATTTTGGTATCCAACCCAAGAGAGGGGGAGTATAAATCTGCTCAGGAGAGAGCTACACTAGGTTTTTGGTATTTTTGAAGAGCTATATAAAAGGAAGAAAAGGGCATTCTGCGCCGTTGTGGGTATGAGCACAGCCGACTCTCATTCAATAATTGTGCAACTGCAAGCAAGTCTCGCTTTTACCTGTAACCAAGACCGATTCTAATTCCATTCCTTTTTTTTTCTTACACTGACAGGGTTAAACAAAAACACCACGATATGAGTCATGACTTTAGAATTACGGTTGTAAGAACAAATCCTTAACTGAACTCGGAGCTTGAATAACACAAACACCGAACTCAGCACTTACAAAAGTACTCCTGCAATTCTTTAATAGCATTCATTTGACTTGGCTCTGTATTGTCGGCATTATTGGGGTTTTTAGTTCTCAGCCAATTTGCATATGTTTAAAATGTTGCTCCCGGAAGATGTGCTTGTGTACTAGCGGTTCACTTTTTCTTTCTAAAACCCCAAATAACCTTTCTAAGCGCTGCTTTGAGCACAGCTTCTCCCCTACTGTATCATGTGCTATTCTATCATGTATAATTTCCCTTATCATGCTTTTGTGTAGGTTTTCAAAGATCCTAGCTTAAGCGATATTTTGCGCCGCTTCTATGAGCTTGCTTGTCTGCCTGTCGTTTGATGTCAAAGTGCTCATTATGCATTTGGAGAATAGTTGGGGAAAATTGGGGGCAAGAAAATAGGCTGTGTTAGGGATGCTGATGATAAATTATAGAAAATACAGAGAACGCATGAAACATTTCTTTGTCCTAGTTTTGATCTGTTAAATAAGCATTTTGATTGATTAACTTCCCGTTCAAGACGTATCCTCATTTCCGAGGTTGATAAGTTGTCAGTTTTATTATCGTTATTGTTTAGCTAAGCTCCCTGAATGTTAATTAAATGAAGCCCTGGTATCAGTTGTAAAAGGTTAATAAAAACATTCTTTTCATAATCCACAGGGAGTGAAATATGTCTTTATCGACTTTATTATCAAGGTTCTTCTTTATCTTCACCTCCCCAATTAGGTGGGATCTTTCTTCATGATCAACTTGTGCCTCGTGGTCATCGCCACCCAGTTCTCCGAGACAAAGCAACGGGAGAACGCTCTCATGCGGGAACAGCGTGCTCGCTTCATGTCCAATGATTCCACGCTTGCCAGTTACACTGAACCGGGTTCATGCTATGAAGAGATGCTACGCTACATTAGCCACCTTTACCGCAAGTTGTCACGCAGACTGCAGAGGATATACTCTGGATGGCACAGGTCAGATACGGAATGTAATGTTGTGTTCCAGAACTTCCAAAACAAATGTTTTTTGTTTCTTTACCAGTAAACGACGTAAAAAGGTGAATCCTAACGGCAATGGGGGCGGCGGCAATAGCGCTGGTAACGCACACGGTCACGGCTCTGGCAGGGCCCCGGCTCCGAGTAGCGCTTTGTGGTTGAGGCCGATACACAACCTGCTGCAGCACCATCAGCACCAGCACTGTTCTCAACCCAACGGGGGGCAGCACACGAGCAGCGTGGAGACCACGGAACATTTAGCCGAAAAAGGAGGAGCCACAGAACTGGAGATGAAGTCCCTTCCTGTTAGTAAAGGAAGTCGGAATGGAAATAGCAGTGGCGGGAATCAGTTGGCTGTCACCCAAGGCATGGGGACCACGCTCAGGAGAGTCAACGGAGGGATGAACTACCCGACTATTCTGCCATCATTTGTGTGTAGCTACAGCAGCAAGACACCGCCGCCTCACGCCCAGCAAGGTGGAGGCGGTCCAGATCAGCACCCGCCAAACCACTCGACAACCGAACAAACGGAAAAACTCAACAAACTCTACCAGCTTGTCGGACAACACGGTAAACAGATACACACTCACAGTTATCGTTAAATTCATTTAACTTAAAATATATTCTAGCGGAAGCACCTTGGCATCACATCAGTTTCTCGTTGATGAAGTCAGTTCATATCCAAAATGCCAACCTTATCTTCCACCGCCGTGAGACTGTGGTCTGAAGCTCCCAGACAGCAATTTCCTTTCCAACGGGGTCGAGTCATCGTTGTCATGCCGGAGCTATGAATCCTCGGGTGGCTCAAAGTGCATTTATTCATACCCACACCTTAATCGTGACACTTTTGGCTGCTGCTCAAATAGTAATAAAAAATTTAAGACACTGGCTTTCAACATTGGACTTCAGAAGTGAAAGGCCGATATCATTATATGACTGATCATTGCAAAAATTTCAATCAGAGCGAAACCTCATGCAACATGTGACCCCTCTCTCAGGTCACCAGAGTTTGCTGTACCAGCTGGCAGGGGTGATTCCCAGTCCTCTCCTCCTGGAACTTCTGAGCTGCCCTCTCTGTGCACGCAGTCTGGAGACCTTGGAACTGCAGTTGGGCGACTCGGATTGCAAGGGAGAACCCGATGGACTCCACGACTACCCCCAGGTGACTACAGATGGCGAACACGGTTGATTAGTTCCTTTCTCTGAAATTATCCACTTTTAGGGAGGAGATCTGAGATGCTGCAGAGGTCGGGGCAGACGACCCGGGCCTCCGGAGTTCAAGAACAGAGCACTTCGGGCGTGGATGAAGTTCAAGGAGAAACTGAAGAAAATAGTGGAGAGCAAGTACTTCAACCGAGGAATCATGATTGCCATCCTCGTCAATACTCTCAGTATGGGGATAGAATACCATGAGCAGGTACGAGCGCTTTCGGCAATTTGGTTTACATGACAACCCAACTGAATTTTGTCTTGTGTAATCAAAAATGTCTGGTTGTCCTTTGTGTTCCCAATCTCTCCCTGAATGTCTCCAGAGAACGTGTTTGCTCGTAATTGTGTCTCTGCCTAAGCTCCTGTTAGCGACATTAGCAAGCTTAGATGTTGCATAAGTGTTCTACTCCTTCATTATTCCTTTTATGAGCGCATACTTGTGAGCAGAGCTGTAGGAATGTTGGAAACGAGACAAAAGGCGAGACGAGACCTAAACAAAAATCAGGATGTTTAAGTTTGTAGGGTATTTAAAGTATGTTGGATAGGGGTCAGAAAATGGACGATTGTATTTGTTAGTCAATTGGCTTACTGTCATGGTGTGCCAATTATCATTTATATGATGATCGCACTCAGATAAATCCCTGTAAATAATACAAATGATAGAAATCATGGAGACTCGAGAGCTTGTGGATAGTTAAATAGAAATGATTGCACTGCAATTTGTGGAAAATGATAAACGACGCGCTATAGTCGACTGTTAAAGTACCACGCTAGCTCTTAAATCATCGTCGCTGAAGATTGAAAGCCTTTTGTTACGGCTTGTCAGTTAAAGTCAATGTGAACACACCAACCTGGCAAGCACCTATAAAGTGTTTTTTTATCATGGATGGTTTGTTCAATATTTCAATGACTTTAAAAAAAAAAAAAAAAAAAATTTAGAATCACCTTAAAAAAAAAACATGTAGATTGGACAGTCATCCTTAACCTATTTTTTATTTTCTCATTCCCGCAGCCGAAGGAGTTGACGGATGTGCTCGAGATCAGCAACATTGTCTTCACCAGCATGTTTGTTTTGGAAATGGGATTCATGATTTTGGCTTTTGGCCCCTTTGGATACATCCGAAATCCGTATAATATATTTGACAGCATCATTGTTATCATCAGGTACATTTTCAATTTGCAATTTTTGGGCAGAAGCATCAGAAGATTGTAGACAAACGATAAAATATATATATTTTTTTGCCATTTATAATATGTACAAATGTCCTCTCCTTCTCAGCGTGTGGGAGATAATTGCTCAAGCGGGCGGCGGGTTATCAGTCCTGCGTACTTTCCGCCTGCTTCGAGTTCTCAAGTTGGTTCGCTTCCTTCCTGCATTGAGGAGACAACTTGTAGTCCTGATGAAGACGATGGATAATGTAGCAACCTTCTGCATGCTATTGATGCTCTTCATCTTCACATTTAGGTAGGTAATAATTCATAAAGAAAAAATATTCATTGAAATCAATAAAAACAATACATCTGTGCTGATGACATCTATCTCTGCAGCATACTAGGTATGCATCTGTTTGGTTGCAAATTCAGCCTTCAGACAGATGATGGCGACACCATTCCTGATCGCAAGAACTTTGACACTCTGTTGTGGGCAATTGTTACCGTATTTCAGGTAAGTGTAAGCAATGACAACAATAAGAATTAAATTAAATAAATTAAATTAAATTAAATTAAATTAAATTAAATTAAATTAATGATAATAATAATAATAATAATAATAATCATCATCATCATCATAATAATAATAATAATAATAATAAAAGGATCATCTATTTGCAATGAGGTATCCAATATACCAGAAATATGCTGCACCACATACTAAAACGTTGCACAGACAGAAGCATTTATTGTACTGTGTATATCTACCATCAGATAAAACTCTGTACCTACTGTACAGCCAGAGATTGTAGATACTGAATTTTAATGACATAACATCCAAACATCCTACTTGTGTGTTCTCTCTGGAACCATTTAAGGCACTTTGAGTGTCATGCTATTTTTACAGCGCTCTTGGCAAAGAAATAACATAACTCATTTTGAATCTTCTCAAAAGTCAACATGCCATCCAAACTGGGAATGTGAAACTTAAGTATTGTGTCTATGTGCTCACATATATCTATCTATATATAAATAAGATGCATCCTCAGCTTCTTCGCCAAGCTCTTCTCATTAATCAAAGGCTGACAAGTACATTGTTCTTAGGTGCACCCACCACTCTTATCTTATTTTGTGGAGATATTTTTCTACTTCTCAGGCTTAACACAGAGAAGCATTTATGCAGACGTGACTGTCATGTGCAGGAGAACTATATTCTCGTACTGTACTTTAGTAGCCGAAACACTAACAGACATTCAAACACACGCCAAGCTAACTGCAGTGAAATAGCGCCCTGCCACGGGCTTTGAGTGGGCAGCCAGCTTTCATGCTGCATCATGAACACTGTCCTACTTTTAAATGCTTTCATCTCCGGCATTGGTTTAAAAGCTACTGCGCGTAAACACGCACGCTACACATGCACACTCGCTCGCTAGACCTTGCTTGTCATCTTACAGTAATCCCTTGTGGGAAAAGTTGAAGTACTGCTGCGTGTCGGCAGTAAAAGTAGCTCTTCTCAACAGGAAGATCCCTTGAGTACTGAAAAAGTGGCAAAGTTCCCAAGTCTTTATTTTTACAGTATTTTTTCTCTCATTTTGTTTTTTAAATCCCTCAAAACTTTGCAGTTAGGGTCTTTTGTTTCACAGATTTGTGACATAATAGGTCTGAATGAGTTTTTCTTGAACGTGCAGATTTTAACCCAGGAGGACTGGAACATGGTGTTGTATAACGGCATGGCCTCCACCACCCCATGGGCGGCTCTTTACTTTGTTGCACTGATGACATTTGGGAACTACGTGCTTTTCAACTTGCTGGTGGCCATCTTGGTTGAAGGCTTTCAGGCTGAGGTGAGTAGCATTATTGTTTTGATTTTTAATTTTAATTTTAATTTTTATTTTCATTTTTCATTTTCTATATTCCTATTTTCCAATTTTCCAATTTTTCTATATTTTTCTACTTTTCATTTTTTTATTTCTTATTTCTTCTTACTTCTTACTTATTTCTTATTTTTCATTTACTGTTTTAAAATACATAAGATCCGCCCTATTGGAATCGGGCTAACCATTTTTTCTCAACACAACAGACAATTGCTCAGCCAAAGTGGGTTTATTATGGTAGCATTGGGCGAGACAAGAGAGAATAGATTTATGTTCTCTTCGGAACAACAACTCTTTTTTTTTTCTCTCAGCGGTGTGCAGTGTAATGGCCTCGTCTTGCTGTTAATAAACTCCCAGTTGAGCCATGGCGGGGCCACAGGTGCAGCCTCTCAATTATAGAAATGTCACATGAAGTGAGGGATCACTGTTTTTAAAAGGGGGCAAAAGGAGGAAGATTACTGTCGAGCGGTCCTGCAAACTCGAATCAATTTGGAAATCAATCCTTCCCCTTCCACCCTGGTTACATTGCGTACCCCTGAAGCTCAACCGAAGCGCTTTGAATCTGAAAAGCAATTCATTTGTCCTCTTGACATTAACAGTTGTTTAAAAAAAATAAAAATACAAAGAGAGAACGGCTTATATTGAATTTAAATACAATGTGTGTCTTAGGGTGATGCAAATCGCTCCGAGTCAGATGATGACAAAAAATCTGACAACTTTGAAGAGGATGAGAAAGTAGAGCAACTCCGAGACACGGGTAATTGAAATGTTGCCTTTCATATTCATCTCACCTGATGACAAAAAGCCGCATTATTGCATCTGAAAGAAAAATCTCACCTGTTCCTTCTACAGAACTGAAAATGTACACGCTGATGATGACGGCCAACGGTCATACCGACCCACGCGGTTCGATGGCTCCTCCCATAATTATGCGAACAGCCGCCACACCCATGCCTACTCCGAAAAGCTCTTTAGGCTTGGAGTCCTACCTGGAGGATGACGTCATGGCTGCAGAAGGAGTTCTGCAACATGGAGAAGTCGGATCACCTGAAAACATCCACCAAGAGTCTCGTCGTGGAAGTGCCACCTCCATGGATGCTTTAACGTGTGATCAGAGATCTTTGGTGAGCTTCAAACCAGGGATTGGTTTAGGACACCCGATGAATTATTTTATCTGAGTCGTCGTTATTCCTGTAATTCCTCCAGAGCCATTTCAGTCCAGCACGCCGTTCCCCTCTCCTTCCTCGTGGATCCAGCTCATGGGGGAGCCGTCGCTCCAGCTGGAATAGCCTGGGAAGAGCACCGAGCCTCAAAAGGCGAGACACTAGCGGAGAACGAGAGAGTCTATTGTCCGGAGAGAGAGGAGAGGAGGAAGAGGGTGTGGATGACAATGGTGAAGCTGGCGGGTACGATAACAGGATCCAGCCGGATCCATTGGAACTGCTACAGGCGTCCACTCTCTGCCCGGCCGTCGGGGTTCAATATGGTGACTGTAATGGCGGGAACATGACTCATAATTCTAATGTGAACATTCACGCCAAAGAAGACTCCTTGCCTGAAGACGACACTGATTATGAGGTAAGTTGCTACAGGTTCTGGATTTGTTCAGTGTGACCAAACCTTAGCCTCGATTAGCAGAAATTTTAGAATATCTATTGCTGTTGCAAGGTGGCTGCAAAGTACTACTTTTGCCTGAATGAGACTCTTCAGCTCTCTTCATCAATCAGTATCATGGTGATACAACATGGCAGCAAAGTTCTACTTTTGTCTAAATGAAGCATCTTAATTGACTTTAACACAGTTTATTAGTTCCAAGATGCCACAAGACGGTTCTGCTTGGTGAAGTTATCGTATTTTCCGCACTATAAGGCGCACCGGATTATAAGGCGCACCTTCAATGAATGGCCCATTTTAAAACTTTTTCCATATATAAGATATATACATTTGGCCCGCGGGCCGGACTTTGGACACGCCTGCTATAGTGGCTCAATATTGGTCCATATATAAGGCGCACTGTTGGCTTTTGAGAAAATTGGAGGTTTTTACGTGCGCCTTATAGTGCGGAAAATACGGTAATGTATTCACTTGGATGTGTGTTGAATAGCAAGCTGATGTTGACATGTAACCTCTGACTCCTACAGCCTTCCTTTTGCTGCATGATCAAGAAAGAATTCATCAACATGAAACCTCGCTGGTGCAAAGAACACGAAGAATGGACGTTGTACTTGTTTTCGCCGGAGAACTCGTGAGTCTGTTTTTCTTCTTTTTACTGTTCAACGTGTCTCCTATTCATTTGCTTGAAATTGTTTGCTTTATTTGTCTGTCTGTTTAGATTTCGTGTGTGGTGCCAAAGTGTGATCTCTCACAAAATGTTTGACCATGTGGTTCTGGTTTTCATCTTCCTCAACTGCATCACTATTGCTCTGGAAAGACCTAATATACAGCCACACAGCAATGTAAGATGGAATGATGGAATCTGTTTCATGTTGACTGTAAAATTGTTATAAAAGCACAAAAGCAAATAATGAAATCTGTACTGGAGTGAGGACTACAAATACAAATCTGGTATTCATATTTTTGCTTGGTGAAAAATGTGATAGCCCAAATGTTTTTTTATCTGATAGTTTAATGCATTGCATCCTGAATCCATAATAATCGTAATCTTTCTTCACCTTTAGGAACGGATGTTTCTCAAAGTGTCCAACTATGTTTTCACTGTGATCTTCCTAGCAGAAATGACCATCAAGGTAATATCAGTGTTTGTTTAGCCATACTTTGAAGAATGGTGTTGGCACAGTCACATTGAAAAATTTATTTTATATTTCTGGACATTTTTTGGATTTTTTTTAAAATTACCCAAGATATTAATTAACCACTTATTTTTATTTAAAATAAAAAACATTTTTTTTAACTTGACTTAACATAGTTTTAATATTCAATTCTATTAATATTGGTATGGCAATTTTTTTTTGTTGATTTTGTGATGTTGTGTGCTTCTGTCAGGTGGTAGCGCTCGGGTTCTGTTTTGGGAAGCAGACCTACCTTCAGTCCAGTTGGAACATTCTGGATGGTATGTTGGTGTTTGTGTCTCTCGTCGACATTCTGGTCTCTCTGGCATATTCTGGTGGCAACCGGATCCTGGGCATCCTCCGAGTTTTACGCTTGCTACGCACATTGCGCCCACTCAGGTACATCATAACCATTGATGCATTTGTAAAATCCGATATGTCCTTAAAGGCAACCCAAGTATATGCAATCATTATTATTGTTGGTCATAAAGTTTGACGTATTCTTCTTACTGTAAAAATCCTAAATATTTAATACATATACCAACCTCATTACTTTGCAATGTAATTCTTTGACATACATTCACAGAATTAAATAATAGTAGTTGTATACCAGCAATGAATAAATAATGTAATATGCAATAATATGAGCCACAGAGGTTTTTATTTTGTATTGTGTGAAGTAGCTTTTTTAAGTCACACCAAAAATGTTTGGCTTTTATTTTTTTGTGTATTTCAGAGTGATCAGTCGGGCACCAGGATTAAAATTAGTTGTGGAGACCCTCATCACTTCTCTTCGGCCTATCGGCAACATTGTCCTGATCTGCTGCGCTTTCTTCATTGTGTTTGGCATCTTGGGAGTGCAGGTAGTTTTAAATCATTTGTAAATCTACACAATTAAAATTATAATTTGGACAACCTGATGTTCTTGAAATGAATAGTCGGATGGAAAATTAATTAAAAAAACCTTCTTGGTGTATTCTCTAGCTTTTCAAAGGGAAATTCTTCCACTGTGAAGGTCTTAACACCAAAAACATCACCAATAAATCCGACTGCCTGCAAGCCAACTACAGCTGGAAACGAAGGAAGTACAACTTTGACAACCTGATTCAGGTATGACGAGAAAAAAAATACAGAATGACCGTTAATGCCTGGCTTTAAAAAAAAATAAAAAATACTGCAAGTGGTTTCAGAGAAACCTTTGAAGTTGGCAAATAAATATCAACACAGGGTTTTATGAAAGGCGGACAAGGGGGCTCCAGTGTGTTGACCTTCAATTTTTTTTTCCACTCCAGGCTTTGATGTCTTTGTTTGTCCTGTCATGTAAAGACGGCTGGGTCAATATTATGTATGACGGCCTGGACGCGGTAGGAGTGGACCAACAGGTAAAGTGATGACTCAGAATATTATCTATGGCAACCATTTTATGATTTTGAAGAAGAGTTATTTTTAAAATTCTCTCTAAATAAAGTCGAGTTGAGTACGATTTAATCCTACGAAAATGATGCTATTTCTTTCAACAGGCACAAAATAATTAATCATAAATAATAATATTTTTTATTAAATTAAATTAAATGAAATTGTTATTTTTGGTCTTTTTTTTTTTTACTGTGACAAAACCACTGGAATCAACCAATTCTATTTCAACTTGATTCTCTTGTCTTTTCAGCCTGTGAGGAACCACAACCCATGGATGCTGATCTACTTCATCTCCTTTCTGCTCATCGTCAGCTTTTTTGTCCTCAACATGTTCGTGGGCGTGGTGGTGGAGAATTTCCACAAGTGCCGACAGGACCAGGAAGAAGAGGAGGCCCGTTTACGGGAAGAGAAGAGGCTCAAAATCATAGAAAAAAAGCGCAGGAGTAAGGAGAAGGAAGGGGCTGGTCGGTAGTCTATTTTTCTGAGCACTGCCTGCTTTCAGAGCCTGATAATAATAAAAAAAAAAAACGAAATGAAGGGAAATTTCAGACGTCCGTTGAGTTTTACAGACTGGCAAGCTCACACTAACAGTGGTTACTGACAATTTGTGGGCTTCACCACTCTGTCGCATGTCATTGCATGACTGCTGCCCTGCATGCAAAATCACAGGAAATCCAATCTTGCATTCCAATCATCCATTATGATAACACGTGCATGCCAAAACTTAGAAAACCAAAACAGCACACCAAATTGCCAACCCAAAATGTTCAATCTATTCCAATGTTTTTTTTTTTTTTATAGTGAGCTTTCCCTGCATGTGTTAACAATCCGGGCGCCTACTTTGCTTGTTAGCGTGTTGTGAAATTCAGTTCGGTCAAATGGCAATGTCCCCTCGTCCTTCTTTGAGGGAGCCAGAGGCATCTCGTCATTCGGGTAGGACATTTCCTGGTAAACATGCTTTGACTGGCAGACTCAGAAAGATAGCAGATGCTGTCACTGCTATATAGTGTCATGAGAACATATATGAATGTGCAAATCAAGAAGATCTCAAACACACCACCTACTGCAAAAAAAATACTCTCCTGATACGTTAAGTCAAAATGAAAAGAGGTCAATTTCGTTATGCCACACAAAGGCAGTATTTGGTGTGATCAATTCATCAAATGTTTTTGTCAAAAAAAAAATAGACTGCTGAGTGTCGGCAATTCAAATGTGGCTGCTGGGTCTTCAACTTCACAGTCCTGATCCAAAAATTTCCTAACTAAGCAATTTGAATATCCCCACATGACAAAAAAAGAAGTGGAGATGATGGAGAAAAAAAAAACTGTGTTGTTGAACCAGCCCATCATGAGCCTCCTCAGTTATATTTGTTTTAACTCAAAGGCATGTAAGCACGTTGGAAATATCTCATATCATTCATATGGACATGTCATTGCGCAATCCAAACTAGATCCAAGTTACTCAATCTGGGTAACTTTGATTAAAACAGTTCATTGACTTCTGTAGTTCAAAGCCATTAATAATTGCTGATCTAAACCATTTTTAAAATTCCTATATTCGAGGTGTGCACTGACTGACTGTAGGGGTAAAAATGACTTTTTTTTGGGGGTTTTATTTTATTTTCTTATGTAAATGTAACTAATGAACTGGACTTGACTGTATTGCAGAAGACTGTGATGCTTTCTGTCCTTTTCCCTGCAGCTCTCAGTGCACACCACCGTGATCATCATATGAAAGATTCAAACCATCAACACACATTTGATTCCCTCTCACATTTTTATTTTTAGTGTGTCACTCTTTGTGTCTGTTCCTTTTCACCAGAAGCCAAACAAAGGCCCTACTATGCGGATTACTCCATCCAGCGTTTGACTATCCATAGACTGTGCACCAGTAACTACCTGGACCTCTTTATTACCTTCATCATATGCGTCAATGTGTTCACCATGAGTATCGAGCACTACAATCAACCCCAGGTAAGCCCGCCTCATGTTTACACAATCATTCCAGGCGATATGTGAAGAATCCAATTTAAATTCATAGTTTTCTGTTCCATTGCAAATTGTCGCGAGATGATTGTTTATCTGTGTGTCCAGTATTTGGTGGTGGTTTTGAAGTACTGTAACTACCTGTTTACCTGCATCTTCATCATCGAGGCCCTTCTTAAACTTATGGCGTTTGGGATACACCGATTTTTCAAAGACAGGTAACAACAAATTGATAAATGACAGCATTTTTTTATTTACTTCCTAATCCATGCCAGAGATATGGAATAGTGTAATTTTGTCATTTTAGGTGGAACCAGCTGGATATTGCTATTGTGGCTTTATCCATCATGGGCATCATCCTGGAGGAGCTGAAAATGAGTGCATCGCTTCCTATAAATCCTACCATCATCCGAATTATGAGAGTGCTCAGGATAGCACGAGGTAGACGCGCACACACAGCAGCAACTGTTTGGATTTTGACACAGTTGTTCCTCCAGGAAATAATGGAACGAAAACTAATCTGCTATATACTATACATATGTATAGTGACAGGAACTGGAAAAGCTATTTTATTTTATTTTTAAAATACTTGAAAGTCAAGGTCTGGCACCTGAGAGGTCCAAGTATATTTCAGGGTGTGGGGTGCCCCTGTGCCCCCCCTTAGTTCCGCCAGTGGTGACAGGTCAGTTTTTCAACAGATTGCAGAAGAACTATTTTAAAAAATTTTTCTTTGTGTAGCTTTTTCTGTTTATTCAAAATAAATGCTGTACCCAGCTAGATCGGCAACAGAAATAATTATGTTTTCCTTTGTGAATTGAGAAATCTTTCACCAGTGTGAAGTGCACTGTTGAAGGCATCTCCACTGTTCTTTTCTCAGTACTTAAACTCCTTAAGATGGCCACAGGCATGAGATCTCTACTGGACACTGTCATGCAAGCTCTGCCACAGGTAGGTAATTTATTTTTATTCTATTTATGGCCATCCGAGAGGATTTCATGCCCGGTTTGGGCAGCAGCTTTAAAGTGTATGATGTTACTGACTCGATTGCTCAGCCGTTTTCTAAATGTCACGTGCAGATGAGGTTACTGAGTGCAGAAAAAAGGCACAAAGAAAAAAAAATATCAGGAAACATTCTGATACTACAATAGGGAAATATCAATGTATGCACCTCTTGTTAAAATAAAGTATCAAATTTCTCAGAACTGCGATGAAGAGCAAAAAGTGTTAATTAATTGGCTAAAATCTTTAGTCCTCTACAAAAGTTAATCCCACCTCGCTCTGTTGGAAGAGGAACTAACATTTCTTTTACCTCCAGGTGGGAAATCTTGGTCTCCTCTTCATGCTGCTTTTCTTCATCTATGCCGCCCTGGGAGTGGAGCTCTTTGGCAAGCTTGGTACGTCAAAACACATCACTCTACTCCCATCTGCTTCTGTCACGATCATATAACGAAGCTGTTCTGTGCTGGAAGAAAATAATATTTATTTACAAATTGCTTTCTCTGTAGACCATTTTCATCAAATACATTTTTTTTATCAGACGAAAAGACTGAATTGGGAGCTGATATTCTTGTTTCCAAAAATTATTTTTAAGATTTTTGGGTGCTCCTCAAAGACATTTATTTATTTATTTATTTATTTATTTATTTATTTATTTATTTATTTATTTATTTATTTATTTATTAATTAATTATTTTTCTTTTTTTTTTATTTCTGCAACTGAAAATATTACTAAATGAGAGCAACTTCTAAAATAAGCCAAAGGCGGTTCTGTTGGTGTGAGCCAGCTGGAGCTTACTTTTTTTTTTTTTTGGCATCCTTTCGGTTCATTTGACTTTGGCAGGTCCACTCTGTCCATGTTTGTGTTCGCTTACCGAATAAAACTCTGCTTGTGTGTTTCTTAGAGTGTAACGACCACAACCCCTGTGAGGGTCTGAGCCGTCATGCTACCTTTGAAAATTTTGGGATGGCCTTCCTTACGCTTTTTCGCGTATCCACGGGAGACAACTGGAATGGCATTATGAAAGTATGAACACACATTTTTCCACGCACTTGCACACTCACATGATAGAAATGACCTCCAAAACCAATTATGGACTAATAAAGAACTGAGCAGTCTGAGCACTTTCACATCTTGACTTTTACTTCACCAAAAAATGTAATTCATGATGGTTATCCCAGACAATCATATTAGGGAGACAATGTTATTAAAAGACAAGGGCAATATTGCGAACCAACTTCAAGATGGTGCTCAAATACTAAATAATCAGTAGATTAGAAAGGAGCACTGAAGTCTTGAAGTTGCATGAGTGGCTGACTTCACCTCGTAATAACGTCAAATAAAATACAAAACAATACAAATTGCTTTAAATTGAGCAAATATTGTGCTTTTTAAATGTAGGTCAGTACTTCTGGTAGTGTTTAGGTCAGCAGCAAATACATTCCTGGCCTTGACAGCTCACCACTGAATCAAGTGAACATTTTTGTGGAACTATTATTTTCCTCAGGACACATTGCGAGAATGTCTTCCAGAGGAGCTTCACTGTGTCTCCTACCTGCCGTTGATCTCTCCCATATATTTTGTCACCTTCGTACTCATGGCCCAGTTTGTGCTGGTTAATGTGGTGGTGGCCGTCCTGATGAAGCATCTAGAAGAAAGCAACAAGGTATGGATGGAGGTTTGCAGTCTGATATTATTTTAATAGGCCTTAAAAATTTCCCAATCATTTTTATAGGATGCAAAAGAGGATGCAGAAATGGATGCAGAAATTGCCATGGAAATGGAGATGGAGAAGAAACGTAGTTCGAGCATTTCTTCCCACAGCTCAAATCCAGGGACCTTTGTTGGGCCATGTCCACCACAATCTCCTGGCCAGGTAACAGCCGCCTCTCATCTGTTAGTTGCTGTTATGCATTTAATAACTGGTCTCTGTCGCCCTCTAAAGGACGAAGTGGTGAAGTGCAGTGAGGATGCGCTGCAAGTTTCTGACAAGATGTCCGTATCCAGGATGCACTCTCTGCCAAACGACAGCTACATGTTCCGACCTGTGAGACCTGCTAGTGCTCCTTACCCCCTCGAAGAGGTGGATGTCAGTGCTCAGGAGCAACATTCAGGTAAAGTGTTCTGTGACATAATAATAATAATAATAAAAAAAAAGTCTGGTCCAATACTGCACCAATGGGACTTCATCACCTTTTAATACTATCCTAATGCCATCATAATTATGAAAACTACCAAATTAAAAAAAAAACATCACCAGAGCTTGTTAGTGAATGTAATTGCCCAAGTCATTTTTTTATGTTTTCAGAAAACAGGAAAAAACATAACAAATTCAACAAAAAATGAGAGGCCAAGGCGGCACAGTGGCGCACTGGTTAGCATGTCGCTTCACAGTTCAGAGGTGCAGGGTTTGATTCCGGCTCCGGTCTTCCCGTGTGGAGTTTGCATGTTCCCCCCCGTGCCTCTGGTTTCCTCCCACATTCCAAGAACATGCAGGGTAGGCTGATTGACCACACCAAATTGTGTATAGGTGTGGTTGTGAGTGTGGTTGGTTGTTTTTGTATGTGTGCCCTGTGATTGGCTGATGACCAGTTCAGGGTGTGCCCCCGTCTACTGCCCGAAGTCAGCAGGGTTAGGCTCCAGCATGTCTACGACCTTCATGAGGAGAAGCGGTTGAGGTAATGGATGGATGCATAAGAGTCCAGTTAGTTTGACTCAGAAACAATACAGGAATTAAATTAATGGACACATTTTGTTAATATAATTAGCACATGGCCAAAATGTGTTAAGATGGTCCCTATGTATGATTTGGTGCACCATTCCAAACCATCTTCATCTGTACTTTCAGGCTCTCTGACTTCGGTCCATTCACAGCCGTGTGAGAGTCGCACTCTCCTGCAGGTTCCTGATGTTTCCCCCGTTCACCCGCGGCTGCTACCTTCCGTCAACCTGCCTCGCATCGCCCCGCCCACACCGCACCCTTCCCCTCGGCCCCTACGCAGACAGGTGAGACAGTCCTTCACACTTTTAGCAACCTGTCAACTCTTAACAACTATTATCGGATTTGATTTTGCAGGTTTCAGTTAATGTGGATTCTGTGGAAGTCCAAACTTGTGAGCAACAAGAGAGGGCGACCCCTGTCCATCTTCCTCTGCCATCCCCCTTATCACATTCTCCCCGTACCCCCGCCCCATCTCCCCTGCCTCCTCTCCCTCCCTCCTCCCCCTCGACTCTCTCCCGCCCACCCTCCTCCCCTTCTCCATTCCCACTCCCTCCAGTATCTCCTTCTCCTCTCCCACCTATAATCTCAACCTCCCTCCCTCCTCCACCGTCCTCCCCCTCGCTTCTCCTCCCTCCGCCCCGCTCTCCACGCTTCCCATTACGCAGCGCCAGCCTCCACCGGCCCAGACCGCCCTCCGCCGCCTCCCTCTTTGACCCGGCTGACGAGGAGGTGTGTCACATCACCAGCTTGGCCCGCCACCGACAGATTGCTGAACTGGAAGGCGGACAGGAGAGCGGAGCGAGAGCAGGTCGAAGCCATTCCCTCTCTCCATACACCGACTCCACCTCGTCGCCTCCTCCCTCTTTATTACCCCGACCGTCCTCCAGGAGCCCGCATGGAGCGGAATCGATAGACCGGGACTTTAGGAAAGGCTTCAACGTGGATCCCCAGGCGTCGTTATTGTCCGCCGGTTACCTTGAGGAACATCGGCGCCACTCCATCGCGGTGTGCCTCCCGCAAGACGGCATCCCCGGTGATGAGCAAAACTCGGAGTTCCACAAAGGAAAGAGCAATTTCCCGATGAGGGTGCAGTCAGTCGGAGGTGGACACCGTAAAAAAAAGACCAGCCCCCCTTGCATATCGGTCCACCCGCCTTCAGAGAGGGAGAACCCGCCCTCACCCCCGAAACTGGCCGACTGCAGCATGATGCTGAGACGAAGGACGCCGTCTTACGACTTACGACAAGACGTCGAGCCGCACTCGCCCATGCATCGGGCGCTCACGCCCGTCCAACTCCAAACGCCCACACGCTCGCTCACACCCTCGCCGGGCTCCACGCCCGCATACACTCCACCGCTCCCATCATCCCCCACGCACCCCCCCATCCCAATCAGCCCCAACATCTTCATCCAGCCTCACGCACCTCTCGTCCCGAGACCTTTCGTACAGACACGCCCCATTTCGCCCGCCGCCAGGCGCTCCGCCCTTGCAAGGGACTGCATCCCCTTACCCCAATTCACTTTTGACCAACCACAATCCAGATGCTTGTCGGACGCAGATCCTGCGCCGTGCACTTCACCTTTTGACAACAAACTGGGAACCGGTGCTGGATTCACCGCAAAGAACCGGAGGACCGCCCAATGAACATCAGGAAGAGGAATTCACTGGTCCAAAATCTCCCGAGCTGGAGAACATGCTGACCTCAGGAGTACTGGGAAGAGTTTTTTTTGTTTTTTTTAGAGAGATGCTTTCTTTTGTTTTCATGAATTTGGCAGATCGCTGTCCCGAGACGGACAGACAGACACCGGCACCGACCCATTACCGACACTGGATTAATCCAGCTCCACTTCGGTGGCACCGAACAATGAAGGACTAAAGCCACCTAACTCTGTAGCCAAAGTTCTTTTTCTCTTTTTTGACGCACTGTCCACACCCACGCGAGCCAATCAGGAAGCAGCGTCTGGCTGACAACCTCTGACCTTTTACAGGAAGTGGTTTATGAAGTGCAAGCGTGGGGTGGGATTGTGGGATATGCAACTTCAGGTTTTCTACAGAAGTTCTGCTTGCCCCTCCTCTGCTCCTTGATCACATTGATCCGAGCAGGTGTGTGTGTGTGTTCGAATGAGTGTTTGTACGTTTTTGTACGTCTCTTGTTGTCACGTCGCCGTGTTTTTCTTCTTTCTTGACAGTGAGGGGGAGCAGGACAGAGCTGTAGTGTACGTTTATCTGTGTATTTGTGCAGTGTAAATAAAGAAAATATTATTATTTGGTGAGATTAAAATAGCTCTATCCATATGCACATATTTTTATAGAGATCGAAAGTGTTTTTGCACACAAGTTTGAATTTTTTCCTCCGTTATCCTATTGTGAATGTACGTTTCCTTTCAAGAGAGGAACAGGAACGAAGGAGGGAAAATTCTCCTCCGGCGGGATGACGTAGAGGATTGGATTTTTATTTTTCTATTTTTAAGAATAAGAGAAATCATATGTGTGTGTGGTGTGTCTTCTGTAGTTTTGTCTTTTATGTATTTGGTGTCTTGATTGCAGCGTTCAGGAGTCGGCTCAGTGATACAATTCAAATTGATTAGAAGTTTTACACTCCATGTTTTGCAGAACCAAATAGTGTACCGTATTTTCCGCCCTATACGTCGCACCGGATTATAAGGCGCACCTTCGATGAATGGCCCATTTTAAAACTTTGTCCATATATAAGATAGATACATTTGGCCCGCAGGCCGGACTTTGGACACGCCTGCTGTAGTGGCTCAATATTAGTCCATATATAAGGCGCACCTGATTATAAGGCGCACTGTCGGCTTTTGAGAAAATTGGAGATTTTTAGGTGCGCCTTATAGTGCGGAAAATACGGTACATTATTTCCTTATTGGGGGGAGAAAATCAACAAAAATAAACCAAATCGACTGAAAATATAATTCTATGCCTTTCATCCTTTTGCTGTCCCAATTATATCCAAGCTGTTGCATCACTGAGCCTTCCTTCTGAATCACGTGACCCCCATAAAGTGTTTCTGTACATCTAAAGACAACCAAACTAACTTACTTACTAGATGTGTAGCCAGAGTGCAATAATATTACTATATCTGTATATGGTAAATATCTACACTACATTGATCAAACCACATGTTTATACATACCGTCAGAACTATGATATGAATTTTTATATGAGGATTGGCAAGTTGATGGTACTTCTGGCCTTTTGCATGCAGAGAGTGGCTGGTAGCAGCGTAATGTACTGTAAATTTCTCCAGACGCTCAGGCTTAACTACCAATTGTTTTATTGTAAGCAAAGAGAGCGACTGAGAGAATGATTTGATGAGGAATGGAGCTTCATTTAGTTGTCATCACATACTTGAAAATGCTTTATTGGTGAAACTCTTCTTTTTTTTGTGTGGCAAAATATTTCAAAGCATTTTCAAAGCAGCATGTTTGTGGGGTATGTTAGAGCAGGACTCACACAGCCGCAATGATGCTCATATTGCTAGGAAATAGATTTTAAAATCATCTTCATTCTTTTTTTTTTTGTTTAGTGTTCTGCTTAATTCTTGTGAAAACACATTGCACCAAGCTTTTTGGATGTAATGGCCACAAACTAAACGGGCAGTCAAAAAGAACAAAATCCTAAGCCAAACAGTACATGGCAAAGCACAATATGTATATACTGTATAATATTTCATTTTGTCCATAGTCATAAGCAAGAATATTTATAAATTGTTTAAGGAAATTAATGAGTAAGTAAAAAAAAAACAATGAAGTTGAACACAGATGTTTGCAAACAATTATTAATTCAAGTCATGATATTTGTCAAGCGTCATACAGTATGTCTGGATTGTGTCATTTGTACCCATATTTCCTTCAATTAGAAAATGAGAAAAATTTTAAATAATGCCTTAAAATTTGAAATTGTATTTGTTTATCTTTTCAAAAGGATCTGATCAGTGGCGGAGCTAGAGCGGGGGCTGGGGGGGTGCTTGGACCTCCCCCAGGTGCCAGACCAGGGTTTTGGGTATTTTCCAATTTTTCCAGGATTTTTTTTCCCCACATTTTCAACGCTAACCAAAAGAAAAAAAAAAAAGAATCTTAATCAGCATTTTCTGAAGAATTTTTGGGCTTTGTAATTTTTTTTAGGTTTTGTAGACCCCCCATATATATGCCCCCTCCAAGGAAAAAAAATCCTATCTCCGCCAGTGGTCATACATTGAGTCTTCATTTACTGTTCCATTGCTCTTCTCCAGTCGTGAATTTGAACATAAAAAAAATACAGTTTGTGGTTTCAAACAAGGAAATTAAGAATAAGTCATATTTTTTAAGTCTTGCAGGTCAATCTGTGACCATGGCTTATTTGTTCTTGGAGTTTGTTCTTTATATGTATGTACGGTCTAAAATATAAATGGCTCATGGACGATTGAAATATGATATGAAGATATTGTTGCTGAACGATGGACTCGGGTTTGTTGCTCACTTTCTGCCAAATGTTCTGTTTTGTTTTCATGTCTTCTTGCACAGATTGTTGCTCATGCGAGGTCTTAAGTCTTGTTGGACCTAATGCAGTCCGATCTAATCTACATTTTGCCATAAGCAAACTTCTTGGTTTGGTAGAGTGACTGCATCATTTTTTTGGGGGTAAATTATTATTTTTTACAATTTACAGATCTTTGGATCTCAGTATTTAACTCCTGTTTTTGAGGAAGCAGTTTAGGACTATTGCATGTTCTAATTTAGAAGAAAAAAAAAGAATGGGAAAGAATTATCTGGATGTTTTAGAGATTTTAATATTTGAATATTCAACTGTTTCCATTTGTAGACTGACTACCTAAGCACTGGGCTCTAATTAATTGGTATCTGATATCATACCAAAAAAAAAAAAGACCTAATTCTTTATTGTCCAATGCAATACTGGGTGGTTGCTGTATGAGGACAACTCCTCATTTTACAGTTTTATAGCAAAACACGGAAATCTGTTGGTCCTGTTCTTCAGAACTAACATTCTTTAATAGTTAAGGTGAATATTTTTTAGCTTCTCCTCCTCATACTCTCCACATATTAGAACTTTACAAAGTGGTGACTTGATACAATATATATTTGACTTAGGACTAGCCGAAGCTCTTATGTGCTCTAACAGCCTCAATACGAGAATGATTCCAAAGAAATTTTTGGAAATCAGAATGGGACAAACCACCCCGACGTCTTTTTGTCCCTCCTCACACCCCCTTTGAGTGGCTGGCCCAGTCACCCCTTTAACCCCCAGGCCTTATAAAGAGGGGAGTGGGTGTCTTGAGAAAGTCTGCAATAAAGTTTTTTCCACCCCTGATCGAGCGAGCGAGCGAGAGAGGGAAGGGAAAGAGGAGGCACTCTCCATATTGTATCTTTGATGATTTTTGTGTGACGGCCTCACTGTCCTGGAAGATGTTCCCTGTCGATTAAAGAAAAAAATAGTTTTTTTCAGTGAAATGAAACATTTTGTCTGTTTTTTTAATCCAACCACACTTTATTCCAAGAGATGTGAAAAGTAGCTGTCATTATATGACACCTTACATGGGATGATATCACACAATTACACATAATGATGGAATGCTGTTTGATTAATAGAAAACCGTCAATTGGTATTTCCATATTTCCAATGATAACTAAAAAAAAAAAAAAAGCATTAATTGCATTGGTTATTTCCTGGTAAATTAATTTCTATGTGGAATGTTTGTCATGTGATGAGGGTGTGGCACGTCAGCACAGGTGGAAGTGGTTTTTCAAATGGGGTGAAAGGGCAAGAGCCTACTTTTTGCTGCATGCACGGATAATTGCTTTGGACCATTTTTGGAATCTGCCAGTGGATTATATGGATCTATCGTAATAATAATTGTTTTCTTTTGATGGAAAGTGAAACGACAAGCAGCCTTTTGGGTTGATGAACATTGTGGAGACATGGACGAGAGGCGCAGCATGTCTTGCAAGGTAAAACTAACAATCACCCTTTTATTCTAAATTTAATTACAGGGACAAAAAAAACCAACCTTGATGTTCTTGAAAATGTTTAAAATGCAACTACCGGGCAAAACTAAGGATCACTATCATTATTAGGCCAAGTAATATTATTGCAGTAGTTGAGTCACTGTTTGAAATTGGGTCATTGTTCACTGCGGTTTAGCTTTTGAACGCTAGATGGCAGTATTTGAGCGTCAATTATGTATACAGGGTACTAGAAAGCACATTTTATGAATTTGAAGGTTCAAATCTCGGCTTCTGGTCTTGTTTGATTGATCTCCCAATGCTTGAGTGGCTTTTTTTTCCGGATACAGTAGTATTTCAAAAACAAACATTTAAAATGAATGATTGTGTCTTCGCCACTCTGTCCTTGTATGAATTATTTAACTTTTATTTTTAACAGGCAATATTAATTTCATTACTTCATTGTGGGAGATTTAATCTATTAAAACCAAACACACGTTCTGTGTTTGTAATGGACATCGGGTCTCCCTAACAAGCAAAGTGCTGATTTAAAATGCAGCTCTGCTCCCCCATATCTGACACTAGTCAGAGCTAAAGTGATGAGGCTGACTTCAGCAGTGTCCATTAAAGAAGCAGCTCTCTTTTTTTTGGGCTTAAACTTTCTTTGAAGTGTGACTTTAAAAGATTGGCTCCTACTCATCTCCATCGTGTATGTGTCTGCATGCTTATCTCCTCTTCTCCTCACAAGCCTTTTGCCCAGTTCCAGCTTGCATTTGCACTTTATCACCTACTTTTGCCATTTGAACGCCGTCATCTCACACACTCACCTTGAGCCACATTATAGTTTGAATGAGATTCTTCCCATACAAGTCAATTCGACTTTTTTTTGTCAATGGGAGTTTTGAAATTTGGATGAGTAATGTCGGAAAGATGGTAATTCAACTATGTAGCCATTTTGTGGACTACACAAAAGCTAACCTTGAGGTTGCGGTAGTTATTAAGCAACTTGAACACCAATGATGCAGCAACTCATGTAGACAGACATACAAGAATACTCAGCAAGTAAAAATTCTGTAGCTTCCTTAGTTAAGAAATTTTCAGTTATTATGAATGTCTGCATTGATTCTGCATTGAGACTTGCTCCTATGGAAAGAGGCATACAGTCTAAAATCAATATTATCTTTTTCTTTTTGTGGTCGCACAGTCAGTCTGTGTTAGTTCCACCCAACGACTGATTTTATATTGCTTGGGGATGCTGTCTGCGTTGACAAGCGTTTGTCTGAGTGCCCTCCCCGAAGAGGCGAAAGTGTCGCTGTCCGGTGCTGAAACGTCAATTCCCGATATTGAGGAAAGCTAAAAGTGTTTGTTTCAGCTTCATCAGGTTCACGCAAACGTGAACGTTTGTTTTCTTTGAGTTTGAGCTGTGATTTGAGTGTTTCAGAGGTAAAAGCAAAACATTGGCAAGACCTTGAACTGCCCTAGGACTCTTTTACTGCATCCAACCAGTAAAATGTAAGCATCACTATACAGTTCTGTAAAATAAGAATAACCTTTATTATCATTAACACATATCTGTGATGTGAACCAAGATGCTTACGGTGATCTTAACTACTTGTCCACATGCAGCTGGCCTAATAGTCATTTTCCTTGCTATGTAGTCATCCGTGGTAGATTTCAACCCAAGGCTGCAGCCTTCATGATTCACTAAATGAGTTACCAATAATGGGAAGAGCTAGTTCTGCCTCTTTACTACAACAAACAACACCCTCATATTCATAGTTCAGCCATTGCTATTTATAGTCTGGTCAGTGGATAATCAAAGTTGCAGCCATAATCCTGCATAAACTGCTGTCTGCCTAATCTGATGTCATCTCATATTGCACTTTAATTATGCCAATTTGATGTGATTTTTGGAATGTATTTATTTATGTATTATTTTTTTTAGCAACAGGCTACAGTCCTGCACTGCATATATACATTTTTATAAAATAAATAATAAATACACTTCAAACACTTGCATTTCCTTCTCTTTTTTTCATCACTCAAATATGAGGTTCTCTCCTAAGAGAATAAAATAAAGATGAATAGATCAAAATAGTGTATGTATAATTTCAACAAAAGGGCCTCTATTTTTCATATGTATACATGAAAGGGAGTCATTAAACAGTAATCGATTCATCACATTAGTGCTTTGGAGGAAAGCGCATGGAACTCTGCGTGGGAGTGCATGTGTGTGTACACTCCAAAACCCTTACGGCAATTCCGTCTCCCAGACAGCTGTTTGGTGACCTGGGAACACCCGCACTCCCACTGCCACCGTATGTTATGCACACACACACACTTGCGAACACATAGACGTTTGCGGCTGTCACAGACACACACCCCCAGCATTCTCAACTGCAAATAAGTCGGCGGACACATATACACTGGTTGTCCAGCGGTAGATATTTCTGTGGTCCCCATTAATAAGTTCTTGATGGACCTTGAGTGACATGGACACACCAGGTTTGCAGTGAGAAAAAATTTTACTCTTAACATCACATTTGAATCAAGTTTTGCCATCTCATTAATTTGCAGTTTGTTGTGCCTGTAGAAGAAATCAATTGAATCAAATCGATGGGGACTGGTGCAGACCTTTAGTGTGTGATTCTGTTTGGGTGGTGAGGTTGTAATATTTTTGTAATGCCAAGCTGTAATGAGGTTCTAGTGAGCTGTCGAAACCACGTGGCATTTTACACAACTTTGCTGCATACAGGTTGTGTGTGTGTGTAGCATTACTACTGTTGGCCTCCTAATAATTCCATTTAGGCATCTCATTCCTATAATACCAGCTCAAATGTAAGTTGATGGTTCATCTATTTCAAATGCATCCCCCTGTTTAGAATAGTAAAACACTAATAGGTTAATAAAATTCAAATGCTGCATGGTCTTTTTTTTTTAAAGCGACTTCAGATGCCAACAAAATGAATGTTCACGTCTTGCAGTTGTTTCAACACCCATTATGGTGAATTCATGAAGCCCTTCCATGCTCAGTACTCAAGACGCAGTAGTTGACTTTGATCAGCATTGATCCGATTTCTATGCACCATTGCTTCTTTGCACCATTTATCAGCTCTGCTGCATGTGCTCCACTTTCCAGCTGAATTGACTCCATAAAAAAAAAAAAAATCTCCAAAGACATCTTTTTCCCCTTCACCGAAACAATGTGGTTGCATGCGGGAAAAAGAGGATGAGGGTTTTACGCCGTTTTCCCAACTCTCGTCGTCCTGATGGAGCTTTAACAGAAGACGGGAGAGAAGCACCAAGAGTCCAGCTGCCTCCGTATCTGCAGTGAGCGCGCATGGAGGAATAGACTCACGCACCAGAGCACATTCAGTGCACACATCACATAAACACAAACGCGCACGACGAGGTAGCGAGAGAGAGAGGGAGGGAGGGAGCGAGCAAGAGAAAGCGTGTCCCATGCATGCACGCTCTGCGGGCTGCAGGAGCTCTCTACTGGTCCACGAATGTGCGCGTCCAGCCTGCCTCATCCCTTCTCCTCAGCCCCGGGACGGCAATGACAGCTCGGATACCGAGACCTGTGATCTCATAGAGGCTGCTTGAGCCCCCCATCATGCGCGGGGCCGGCAGAGATTGCAGTGGAGAATCAGCCGCAGGCGCACGCACAATGAAGATTGGATTACTACAACATTAATGTTCTTTGCAGCGGCGCCGTCACAAAGTGAGAACACCGTGGGATTTCTTTCCATTCTTGTCGTTTTTGGGGGACACGGTGGAAATTATCGCTTTCCAGATATCGGGTGCTTTGTCCCCCCCCTCCTGCTGTGCAGTGTTTGAGAGTGAGCACCATCCGAGGCTGCACGCGTTCTCAGAGGCAAGAGGGGACTGTTGCAATGTCATCTCACGCTACTATTTTGGAGCTCTGGGGAAGGGAGATGTTGTAAGTAGTTTTTATTTTCTCTCAATGTTGCACCGTGGGGCTCCCATGCAACACCTTCTACCCCCGTTGCCGATGCGCTCTGGCTCTGCGGGTTCCCCCACAGGAGTCCCCCAAGCCAAAGTGCGGCACTAAACCACACCACAAGAGTCTGATTTTAATTCATCAGAAAGGAAAAGAATCTAATCAATGTTGCAAATGAAAAACAAAAAGATATATTCTCAGCATGGCGCTGGTAATTAGCTCATATTTCATCCAGTTGCGCAGTGAAGAGAGCGCAGGCTGCTTGGAGGCGCATCAATGTAACAACACCCCTTGTAGGCTTGTATGTATATTAATCTTTTAAAATCATTGTAGCAATTCACCTGATTGGAAACGTAAAATCCAAAAACACGCATCTCACGTACGGTTGCGCAAATTCGTTCTCATTCATATGAGGCGTCCAACTCCATAAAACTGTGGACTACTCAACGAAATATAGATCAACTACTAAAGAAAATTAAAGGGAATGATTGAGTTCTCCACTTTACATCTAAATTTGGTTATTTCATCTTTCTGGAACAACTTTTGATTCATGCACGACTCATTCCGAGAATCTTGACAATAATGTGATTTATTTTTCTTACTTTCTACTCTATTTCAGTTCCGAGTAATTTATCTAACGCCAGTGGAATCGTTTATGGGTGTTAAAACATGTTTTAAGTCGACACAAATGTCTCAACCGCGGAGGGAGAACGCAGTACCTCTATTGACCAGCAGGGGTCGTTCTTGTATTGTGTTGTCTTGAACCGAATTGAACCTCCCCTCTTCTCATCATCCCCTGTTCTCGGGCTCTAGTCACGTTGTAGAAGCGCAGTTCTCTCCTCCTCCCTCTCAGAATAGGCGTCAGCTGCAGCCCATGGAGGGCCAATCCATATTTCTTTGACAGAAAAAGGAAATAAAGTATTAACACCTCCCCCCCATGTAGATTGAGGCCAAACACCAAAGCCTTTTGCTTTCTGCTTTTCCTGCTCACCTGAGAAAAAAGTCGAGCTTGAGAAGCTTTTATCAAATCCCAATGTATATAATGCAAAGCGGCAAATCATTTCCTTGAAGACCACTAATTCCACCAATGGAGTCGACAGAAGGGATATTTTATGATGTGTAACCTCCGAGCCAGACCCTCAGAAAGCACTCTGGAAAGAAACAATTGCTTTTTTCTTTTTTTTTTTTGGGCTAAGCAACACTGCGGCATCATTTATATCGCCTCCAAACTTGTCTGCAACTGTAAAGTCATTAAATACTAAATGATTCATTAATGACATGAGTGCAAGTCAACATGGAGCAAACGCAAAACGATGTCCAATTAGCACAGGTTAAATTATTTGATGACTCTATTCTGAAGTTGCAACTAACTGCTTCAATTCCAAACTACGTTCAATGGAATCATCACACCGATGATCCAAATGGCCTTTTGTGTAATTGTGGTAAAGTAACAACATATTTAGTGGCCAATTAATCATTTGAAATCCCAACTGAAAACTAATTCAAGACGACAATACAATTAGCTTCCTTGCAGCTATTTTGAATTGGATTACAGACGATTAGATTAAATTCTCTTCTGAGTATTGTTTTATTTTAATATCGTTATTTTGAAGATTTCCTATTATTGAACATTCTACCAAACACCGTAAAAAACTTTATTGGTGCTCCTTGTGTAATTTGATCAGTTTTGTAGTGAGGTGAAAAAAAAGCTCATTTTAACTTTGGTATCTAAATGTATATGTAAGTGAACTTCTTTCTTCTGTTACCCGTACTTTCGTTCTCTGCCATCTGCTCTGCGCAATGTGCATTAGCACCCACGACAAGCCCAGCGGAAGTAATCGTCTGTTACGCCTCAACATGTCTGCCCATTGCACAAACCTCTTTAGCTATGCAAAGTACTTCACACATGTATTAGGGCGACATCTGTAGCGAACACGTCGAACTTGTATTGCTGCCCCCCCCCCAAAAAAAAATTGATAATTGCCAGATTATTTTTTTCAATAGTTTCTGCAATCATTCTTGTGGTTGTTGTTTGTTTCAGCAAACATGGCGGTAGGCGCTATAATAAAAAAAAAAAAGTGTCAGAGATGGATGTAGAGGACCTCAAGACATGGCTTGGATAATTTTGTATTGATGTGGATGGAGGCCTTTTCTCAGTGAACTGTAACAGGCAGTCGAGTGATTTACTGCTCGGAGCAGCTACGAGGATCCCCACCACTGAATCACACCCTGTGATCCTCAGTTTCAAAGCAATCCATTGTTTCTTTAGGATCTTAAAATTGTCTTCTAATGTAGATGTCAATTTCAAGCTTGCTTGGAGAAGAGATGCTACTCAGCCGAGGTGTTAAAGTCATCAGGTGAAACCCTCGGGCGGCCCTCGTTGGAGATGATCCAGCCACATCCTTCTGGCCCTCACCCAGAGAAAGATGGACAAATTACAACTGATCTGACCTGGGAGCTTATTGAGTCTCACCCAGGGAAGGACAAAGGGTGCGAAATGAGTTACCTTTGACCTCGCTTGGAGTGCCGAACACTTGATACGGATCACACCATAAAATTACCTGGCTGAGTAAAACATCCACCGATATTAACCATCTTGGCTTAGACTTTGTAAATAAATCATAAAGAGGATAAGACTAGGAAGATACGAGAATGATCATGTGCGGTCATATTAATCATCATGTAAAGATAATGCAAGTTGAATTATTGATGCAGATCTAAGCTGGTTATGTGTGAACTAGAAAATAGATTTTGTGGAGGCGGAGTCATATAGAGCGATGATGCTCCCTGTGTGTGTTCACACTGCTTCCTTCTTTTTTGGTGGCAGTGTGTTTGCGTGACTGGTATCCATGATTACGGCCGTGCCTGCCAAACATGGCTCCACTGTTGTTTTGCCAAAAGTAGGGGAGCCTTTGTGTGACGCCATACTGCTTCAATCCTATTTGGCTCACTTTTCATTCTTGTTCCTAGCATGTGAGCGATTGGGTTCCTTTTTTACAACTTTCTCTGCTCATTTTTTCCTCCCTATAAATTTTTGGAAGTTCCGATGTGATGCCGCAGACTTGTCCTGAGCCAAATGCTGACACTGTATTGGAATTTGAAGCGCACATATTTTAATGGATCACTAGCTTGTTCTTCATTGGACATTTTATTTTCGCCCAGCTCAGCATGCTGGCATGGCAGCGTTGTTCTCTTTTTACGGCCGTTTGGAGCGTTTTATTTTAAGCAGACTTAAGAATTTGTTATTAGAAATATGGAAGATATAGTCAGAAGCATTTCTGACTTGTAAATAAGTCACTTTGAAAACTTCTATGTTGGGCTGTGGTAGTACCGTATTTTCCGGACTGTAAGGCACACTAGACTATACGGTGAACCTTCAATGAATGACCCATTTTAAAACGTTGTCCTTATATAAGGCGCACCGGACTGTAAGGCGCACTGTCGGCTTTTGAGAACATTTTAGGTTTCAAGGTGCGCCTTATAGTCCGGAAAATACGGTAGTTACATTGGATTGGTTGAACCGAGTCATGTGATCAAACAAGATCATGCAAGTAAAAGAAAAGAAAGTCTTTTGGAAAATTTGCACTCAGGGTAAGTACCTCCGTTGCTTTCACCGCATGGGGAAAAGTAATTGTGTCAATGATTGATTCACCCGTCACTGGGAAAATAATCACAGCGTCATTAGAGCTAGACTGCGGCCATAGTTGTAAACAAAATTATACTTCACAGGGGTCAAACTGATTCATTGATGACTGCAAAACCCACACGGACGCTCCTGAGACTTTTCAAGCCTGCTATCGCTCCTGTGAACGGAAATTAGAATCTATGTTGCTTATAAACCAGTGATCCCATCTTTAATTTTATCAGATGTGATAAAAGACCCAAACTGGTTGTGCGATGACACCAAAATATGCCGACCCGTCACCGTGTCTGTAAATTGTCAGTACCTGCACAACAATCTCGCCATCTTTCTCTCTCAGAAGTTCAATCTTTCATGCTCTGTGAGCATTGGGTGTCTCTCGAGGGAGATGAAGGTGTAAATTGTGGAGCATGTGAGACGATGATGTCGATGTACTTTTCTGCCCCGGTTGGTCCAGAGTCGCTGATGTCATCCTTACATGTCTTATCATATTGATTCTCACGCCGTCTCATCACATTATCATATTTTTCAGACAAAGCCCGCAACACACATCTGTACCACCTCAGGAACTTGATGGAACCGTTTTTCACAAGCGGATTTGGTTGGGAAAATTAATTAGTGGAGTTGCTTTAATTGCAACCTTGAGTTTTGAAAGGTAACATTCCGACTCTGTGAGTAACTTTAATTAAGCTATCAAAATTTTATCCAACCACCAAACCATTTTTTCCTTTTCTTTTTTTGTTACCTTGAAATATAAATGGCCGATGGATTATGTCCAATAGTGTCGCATCTGGTCATGAATAATTTCCACTAACGACCCAGACTAGATTTAGCTCCTCCCCCCACCGTGTCTCACAAAGTGTATGACTACACACCAATTTATCTTAAGACTTATTTTGATTCCATTACCGATTCTGCAGGAAAAAAAAAAAATTCTATATGTCACTAAAGTGAAAACCGCTTTGGTTCCCAATTTGAAATCAAGCGTGTAAACGCCAGTTATTACCCTCATAAGTCACATATTGCATATCCAAGCAGCCTCCGTTTGAATCATCCTACCTGAGTCGTCGTGACTGCGACCAGAAAACTTATTAGTCATCTTGAATGTCTCTCTCAAGCCATCCCCCACTCATACGCGTCTCACACCATTCCTTAAAAGAAGCCTACTCTGACAAATGTTCTTTTCTTCCGTGCAGGGGCTGAAGTGGTTTCGGAAGTATGTCCCTCAGCAGCACCAGAAGCAAGAGGAGGAGTAGAAGGAGCAGCGGTTGGGCCCGTGGCAGCGGGGGTCATGCTGTGCTGCTTTCCTTAGCTCTACTGGTGGTGGTGACCTATATCACCAACCCGGTGGTAGCTCAAAAGCAGCGAAGTGGAGGTGCCGCCGAGAAAGTGCCGGTCCTAAATATCGCCGTGATCCTGGGCCGCACGCGTTACATCTCGGACCGAGACATCCGGGCACTGTGGGGGAAAGAGGAACCTATTGACGTCAATGTGGTCAGCCTGCTCGTGAATGAGACGGACCCCAAAAGCATCATCACCCACATGTGTGACCTGATGTCCGGGACAAAGATCCACGGTGTGGTGTTTGGGGATGGCACGGACCAGGAGGCCATCGCCCAGATTTTGGATTTTATTTCCTCGCAGACGCTCATACCCATCCTGGGCATTCATGGAGGTTCGTCCATGATCATGGCGGATAAGGTAGGCTGCTATGAATGATCAAATATTTGATATGATATGTGGCAAGCAGGAAAGGTAAGTTACACCAAAAAGGTATTCAAACGGCTCAATAGGCATTTGAGTTGAGAAAATGTTATTCTAGTTTCTGCCGAGTGAATGCGCACAGGTTGAAATGAATTCAGGCATTCCAAAGCAGGAGGTAAAGGTCGGAAAACATGTTTGACGCTTGGTGAAAATGTTATGCAAGGGTGCACAAACACCTGCCTCGGCTGCAAATTTGGGTATTTGTTGGACCATCATGTTGTCATGTACAGTGAAGGGCATGAGTTGTTTTTTTTTGTATTATGCCTTTTAATATAAAAAGTAGTCAATTCTTTTTTTTAATCATTAATTTTGGGAAATGCTGACTTCATCAAACACCTATGAGATGGACTACTGGCCTTCATCTTGCTCCAAATGTTGTGGCCCACAATAAAACAAACATTTTATTATATTATATAAAATATTTAATAAATTATATATAAATATTATCATTTATTTATATATACATATATATAATTTATTTATTTATTTATTCACAATATTTTATTCATTTTTAAACAGAACAGAGAACAAAACAAGCAGACCTTTAAGCAACAAAGTTTTTTGTTTACAGTAAATATACAAATGTCTTAAAGTTATTGTGCTAATCGTTTATTAATCCCGCAGTTTTAAACATGCCTACTTTTAAGGATGAAGGAGGGAGGGAGAAGTGTGACAAAGGTGGAGCGACGAAGCAGAGAAATGAAGGGCAGAAGGATAATAATCCCTTGGACCAGAGGCGAGGCTGAAGGGAAAGGAATTACCCAAAGTTCTGATTGGCACATAGCAAACACGACGCCTCTTGCAAGAGTAAACATAAATTCTCGCAAGACTCATATCCTCTGAGTGAAACGATTCGGCTCTTTGACACTGCAAGTTTTTTTTTTTTTTGCAGGCGCAGACAAGCGAGGAATTATCTACTTTCATGTTCAGCCCACACCTTTGTGTGCTTTTATTTTCTGTTTGGCTTCCCCCCCTCATAGCCCATTGATGAGCTTTATTTCCAAATGTCATGGAGAGTGATGTCATGGCTTCCGTTTGGCTAGTGTATTCGACACCCACACATATATCCTCTTTTGCCTCTAGGTTAAGCTCCTATTTATCTTCCCCTGTATAGTCGTGTGGAATTCCTGTGAGTCATATTTGTGTTTGTGGTGATTCCATCAGACTTGATACCGTATTTTCCGGACTATAAGGCGCACCCAACTATAAGGCGCACCATTAATGCATCATGTCAGATTTTTAATCCAAATCAAATCATTCTCCATTTTCTTTTTTTTATTTCAGCTTCAGATGCAACAAATTACTTTATAATGACAAAATAATGATCCATAGTCTTTTTGATTCATGATTCACAGTCTTCAGCGGGCCACTTATGATTGATTTCATGACACGATGCTTCAGGCCAGTTTAAATTTAGGAATTTGGTCCATATATAAGGCGCACCGGACTACAAGGCGCAGTGTCGGCTTTTGGGAAAATTGGAGGTTTTTAGGTGTGCCTTATAGTGCGGAAAATACGGTAAGCTAAATTTGGAGCAGTCAAAACATTTAAGGGTAATAATTAGGGTTTTTTTGGTCATAGTAGAAGTAGCTACCTGTTAAAATATGTGCTCCGACATGAAGCCATCATACAATCCTCCCAGCGTGCACTGTGATGAATCGTTGCCTTTGCCCGTTTCCCCACATCGCCTTGCCTCCTTAATCTTTATACGCCATAGGTGGAAAGGGGGGGGGGGGGCAGGGGGGCCTTTCTATATGTTTTCCCTCTCAAGTGAAAGTAGTAGAGTCTGATTTTCCCCCTAATCCTCATGTGAAATATAAGGCGACGCTCGCCTCCACTGATGCCTTGTAAGATCCTCAGTGTGTTTGTCTCTTGCTGATTACGCCTTCATGCCGTGTGCGTGAAATTTCACCGCATTTATGATTTATTGGCTTTGCACTTCATGTATGCACATGTGAGTGAGTTTTTCCTCTTCCTGTCACATAGGGGCTAAATCTCTCAACTGAGTTGAAGCTCTTGAGATTTTGATTGGAGACCATTTTCCCCTTCAAGAAAATGAGATGCCTTTTTTTATTTATTTTTTGCTTTTTTATTACTTGTGCTAGTCACTTCCAAACATCTACTAACCTTTTTGTGAAATATTATATCAATTTCTTTCTTTTAAATCAAAGTGAGATTGTTAGAAGCATCCACTACTATTTTTATGTTTTTTTTTCTTTATGCTCTTTATTTTTGACTCTCTGGATGCATGTTTGAGTTCTTTTCTTGCTTTCTTGCATCAACGCTTTAATTATTGCACGGCCTCATTCTTTCAATGTTTTGACTGTGTGGGTTGATGTCTGTCTAGCTTGACATAATTGACAAAATTGTTTTCAAACCGGATAGGTACGGAAAATATTGTTATATCACATAGCTCACATCATTTTTTGACAAGCCAGCTTGTTCCTAATTTGCAAAATGTTTTGTAGTAGCCAAAAAATGACTTAATACTTTAACATGAAATACACTTTGATGGAATTTTTTTCACTGAATAAAATTTGGCTGTAAAATAAAACTAATCAGCCCAACTATGATCACAAGTTTACAGACTCAAAAGCATAAGCCAAATTACCCAATAACTTTCAAAAAAATGTTAATTACGACACATTTGATTAAAAAGAATGAGCTTCTGGGAACACATTTGTACAGTTTTTTTTTTTCCTGGCACATCATTGAATAGTGCCGTGCAGTATGAATAGTTTATTCACATACTTAAAACCTGACTTTTTTTCTTTCACACAAAGAAATGTTATTACTTTTTTTTTCTCTCTCTGACTTTTCTTTCTGAAGGCCGCCAAGGCTGAACTTGCTGAGTTTAAGAACTGCTCATAACATAAACTTCATACCCTCAATTTCAACGCATTTATCCTTCAACTAAAGGATTACCTTTTAAATAAAAAAATATATAGTCTGACAGTTGGAATATTTTCCAAATATTCGAAACTGGAGTTTTGCCATACGACTCAATTGTGGATGCAAACATGCGTGCGTGTACCTTGTTGTCACGGTGATGAAACCGCTTGAGGCTGAAAAAGTTTTTTTGCGGCAGTGTTGATGTCGATTGTAGTAAGTGTTCGTGCGTGTTTGTGTGTGTGATCAAAGAACATTATTTATCCATTTCTGTGTCTGTCTCCCCTCAGGCAACATAATTACACACATGTACACACAAACAGATGCACACTGATGCTCTACTGTGTTGTGTGTCAAATAAATCGGAAAAGAGACTGAGGGGAGAGTGAATGCAGCATGATTTATGTCCAATTACTGTTTTGGGGCCGTTTGTTTTCATTTGGCTCAACTCCCACTGTCATGCCGCTTGCACATCTTGCCTATGCTGCACCAGAGCTCCTGCTGCTCCCTAACACACGCACACATCTGCGGAAATGTGTGTGTTTTGTGTTCACGTACTCATCAATATTCGCACAATGCGGGTTTGAGTGCGTCTATAATTGGCTGTGCGTGTTTGTGTCTAATGACATCATGATGCTGCTCTCACAGTTTCCTTCTCTCACTTAGCTTTCCTAGCGCTCCTTGTTTTAAATTTGTATGTCACTCGTAAAAATATGGGAACATATATGTACGGGAATTCTATATTTTATTTATTTATTAATTTATCTATTCATTTATTTATTTAATGTTATGTTATGTTATGTTATGTTATGTTATGTTATGGTATGAAATAGAACTATTTGCGGTTGTCATTTTTATATTTCTGGAAATTTCTCTCTAATAGCAATAATTGACGTTTCCCATCCCGGCGAGTGTCCCATCATTCAGTGGGTCTCTCTTTGGCTGCATTTTGATGCTGTCAGCGCCGCCGGGTCGGCAGCTATAACAGGCCTTTCTCCTGTAATGAAATCAGCTGAATAGCTTGACCTGACGTGGTAAAAATGAAAAGTTATGAGCCATCGCCATCAAATCTATCTTATCTAGTGTCGTTTTGTTAATAATTGATAAGGGCTCAAGATGGAAGGGCCAATCGTGTTAGACTAGTCGCTGTCAGTCTCTTCGGAGCACACTTCGCCCCCGTTGGTTTTGTTTTGAAGATGAGCGAAGAAGCTGACAACCTTGGCTAATGAACATAATGTTTTCAGACAATGATAGTCTGCCAAGGTCAAAAGCTGCGAGATAAAGTGGATTTAAAAGGATGAAGTTGCATTATAAAATATCAATACAAAGATTACGGTGTGGGTCTTTACATTGCATTGGGGAAAACATGACTTTTGAAGTTTTTATTTTGTTTTATTTTTGTTAATGCATGGAATATAAATGTAATTTAATGTAGAAAAGTAAAATACAATTGTAAATGCATGATTTTTTTTACGGTTTATGGACGTACACTGAAGAAAAATTTGAAAATATTTTTAGATAAAAATTGTTTTATGTGTTTTGATTTATAATTCCTTTTAGTGCATTTTAAAAATGAAAAGTTTACATTTTTACAGCATTTTGTTTTCAATTTTAACTGCTTATTTCCTTAGTTTTTGCAAACTCGAATAAATATTAAGGTTTCACGCTTTGCTCAAAAGACAAGCTGGTCTCTCTCCAAGTCAAACTCATCTGGCTCTTTGGATTCAATGCTTCGTCGCAGATTAAACAATTTACTACCAACATCCATGCAAAGTGTTTGCCTGGCCCGAGTGCAACGGCTGTATCAGCTTTCATGCATAACAAGAAAAAGCAAACTGGCAAACATCGACGCTAATCCTCGTCTGTTTGTCGTGGGTGTGAATGTCTGACACTTCTTTGTGTAGGTTTCCCCGCCTATCATTCTCTTATGCGGTTCTTGTTGATTATCCCCAAATTTTTAAATTAAATTCCTGATCTGCTCGACCGCTCTTTTCAGTCGCTCGCAAAGCTTACAATAAATACAGAGTGAGCCCGGTCATGGCGAGACTAAAGAGACCCCCTGGTGGGGGGAATTTTGTCATCTGGGTTTAAGCCTGGCTAATAGATTGATAACATACATTGTGAAAGGTCTCTTTGTGATTGTTGAAGAAGAAAAAGACATCAGTTTGAGGATAAATTAAAAAGCTTGCTTCATTCAAGACATGGAAAGGCATTTTGGATTTTATTATCCTCACACACAGAATGTTTCTTTTTTTTTTTTGCTGATTAACGCCACGCATCTTTCGGCACGGCTCATCAGCTCGGCATAATTCAGCGTTTAAGATTGAAAACTGGAAATGTTTTTTGGAACTTAGTATTGCAAAAACAACAAGCCAATTGGTGTTCAAATGAGTCAGCAGTTTTTGGGGATTAATTTCAGATTTTTAGAACTCTCAAAGTAAAATTAAGGGAGGAAAATGGTGAACCCAAAAGTAATTAAAATTTATCAGGCTCTCTGGTAGATCAAATAACTTAAAAAATGGGAAGGGATCATGGGAACTGGATAGCTTGTTAGCAAATCTATGGAGGCAGATGAGGCTTTATTAATTGCCTGAGATGACATCAGCAAGATTTAATGATAATATTGAACATGCATTGTTGAACATTGCTTTGGAACTCTATAAATGCACACGCAGCCATTTTCATCGTCTTATTTACTCATTTTACTCGGTATTTTCTCCGCTCTTCATCTGTCTTTCTGCTTCTGTGGTGGGTTTATAGATTTTTTTTTTTTTTTTTATTCCGCTACATGTATTGATGTTGTAGGCTTGTTAGGTACTTTTATAATGATGCAACATCTTCACTTTCAGCCGCTTTGGGATTAGAAAACGAATCCACTGTACTCAGGGGTCAGGCAACACTCGCTTGCTCTGACTTTGATCTAATTAGACAAGCTGCAAAGAAGAAAAGGGACCTCCTGCCCTCTTGGACTTTACAGGAAGACAAAGGCTGATGAAAGGACATGGAGACATTTTGGATGTTAATAAGTGGAATAGTTGGGCTATGGCATCAGATGTTTTTCGATGGTTGGTTAGTGTGGAGAAGGTTGACAAAGGATGATCATGATGATGACTTGTGTTTCCCACGAGGAGGATGAACAGAAGAGGACCTAGCATTGAGCCCTGGGGGACAACTTGGGACAGATAAAGAGAATAGATTGGAAAATGAGCTGTAAATTTCTCAGGATATGAGGATTACCGTATTTTCCGGACTATAAGGCGCACCTAAAAGCCGAGAAGTCCGCCTCATAGTCCGGTGCGTCTTATATATGGACCAAATTCCTAAATTTAAACTGGCCCAAAGCATTGTGTCATGAAATCAATCATAAGTGGCCCGCTGAAGACTATGAATCATGAATCAAAAAGACTATGGATCATTATTTTGGGATTATAAAGTAATTTGTTGCGTCTGAAGTTGAAATAAAAAAGATAAAATGGAGAATGATTTGATTTGGATTAAAAATCTGACATGACGCATTGAAGGTGCGCCTTATAGTCTGGAAAAATCGGTAACTGGTCCAAGGCTCCATTTTAAAAATATGAACAAAGATGTAACAATGTTTTTTTAGTGTAGCAACACAATTCCATTACAATCGTCCATTGTGTTCGACTTCACTTTAGCATTGGGCAGTGAGCTGTGCTAAGAGACAGTGGATGGAGAGACGCGGGCAGAATGACATGAATTAAATATTGCTAAGATGAGCGTTTTCCTTGTTTCCTTTGCCTTTAGTACGCTATGATGGAAAACTCAGTGGGGCATAAAGTCACTTTTAATTGTGGTAAAGAAGTGTGCTGGGATGGACAGGAAAATACTTTGTGGGAATGTGACAAGCACACGGCGGGCGTGCCAGTAGGCTCTCAAGAAAGTGATATTATTCATGATTTATTGGATTTGTGATTTATTTGAATGTCTTTTTTCTCCATCCAGGCAACATATAAGAACTTGGCTCTGCTGACTCTAATAAAAGGAAGCTGCGCTACATCCATTAACAACTTAAGAGGTCTTGTCAGGCTCAACAAGAAACTTGAGTGTCCGTGTTTGTTTCCCTCTGAATTTTGAAGAGATAAATCGTGCTACGTATGTTGCAAAGTAGGCCGACTTGTCTGCTATATTTTGTCGGACAGAAACATGATGATGCAGCCGCTCACACTTTGGGATTTATAAATATAGTTTTGTCTTCCCCGGTTAAGCAAACGCTGCAGAGAACCCATTTTTCCGAAGAAACTATTTTTAGTTTTCAGGTCAATTGCAACTTGGCTCAGCACTCTTTCAACAAAGGAGATTTTAATATGTAGTCCTTACAAGCACATCTTCTGCACGTGAGACTTTTTCCAATGATTTCTTTACATTAGGAAGAGAAATGATTTTAAGATCCAAACTGCAATTGTAGAGATCACGACAGACAAGTTATCATAACCAGCTCGTAGGAGTCCTGTTGCCTTCGAGCACCCTCCAGATAGATTATCACCTTGATTTATCTATTCCTCATCTCCCCCTCTCTGTCCTTTCCTTCTTATCTTTCTCTTCCGGCAATGTTATCCAACTTTTGGTGTGAAGTGAAGGAATGTACACGGGGAAAGATTTTTTTTTAAAAAAGAAAGTACCAGAGGACAAAAGGGAAGACGAATCGAAGGGGTCCGTGGAAAGATGGGGTGTTTCAGGGTCAACTTTGACAAATGGGTCTGAGGAGCTGTGTAGCTGTGGCTCCAGGGAGAGCAGATAGTTAGGTCAGAGCTCCCTAAAGGGAATGAGGAAATGGGTTTTTTTACCTGCGGAATCAAAGAGACCACTGAGGTGCTGTTATTTAAAGATGGAAGGAAGGGCTTGGGTAGGCTAGTGGCTTTGCATGTAGTATATATTTTGAAATTTGCAATTCATTTTACAGATAATTTCCTAATTAACTGAAGCAACAACAATTATTTTCTAAAATGTTTAAAAGCTGACACACCATTTTCAAATATTCAGTCCACACAGCCTGAAATTGACTTTTGGGTATTTTATGATGTGTCTGGGAATTTTTTTCAACATTTCCACATGTCCATCTTAGCAAACATATAGTGAATCTTTTTCAGTATTTTCTGGAGAATTTCTTAAATATGTAAAAATATTTGTTGGGTTATTTTGTGAAACCCGCTGAGATATCCTTCACCACTCCAATGGCCCCTCCAAAGAACACAAAAAAAAAAAAAAAAAAAACTAGCTCCGCCAGTGACTTCTGACCATTGAGTTATAATTTCGTATTGTATAACAGTACCACCGGGACTGAGATCAATTCCACAGCATTGCAGGCAGAGAGGATAATGAGGCTTTTCCATTGATTAGAATTTAATTGAGAGGCGGTGATGGGCTGAGGGACGGCGGAAACACGATTGAAGTCACTCTGCATTGTGTGGCTTCATCTCGCCTGTTTCAACTGTCTCCCAGCCTCTTCTCAGGTCTTTTACTCTTTTAAATTGCTGTCATGTGGACATTATGCAGCAGCGTTACTGCAGATAAATACCATGCACAGAAATACATTTAATAAAAAATCAGTTGTCATTGCATTTCTAAGTGGTAGTTCAACCAATCTGTTGGATTTGATAACACCTACTTGGTTTATTTTCCACAGAATAGAACGTGTGATAGCCTTGACAGGTAATTTGCCTGAAGTCCACCACGAAGAGCGATTGAAACGTTCTCAAGGACAGATGTAATTGCATTTTGTATCCTGTAGTGGTAGACGCACACATATTCTTAGGCGCACACCCACGAACACGTGCGTGCACACACACAGGGTGTGCATGCGTGTTTGCAGTTGCATGTTCACAAAAGGTCACTTTCACTTTAAATTAGGTAAAGGACAGGCGAGGAGATGCAATGACGAGAGAAGGTGGGTGGCCAGGAGAGAAGACGGTATGTGGTTGTGTATGTGCTGGCATAAGAAGAAGTATTTTTAGATTAGTTATCTATTTACAAAAAGATGATGGGGAACACTGGAATGATATTAATGAGCTGTTTTGTAGTCTTGTGTTGGAAGGGTCTTCAGTAATGGCTGCCCTCCCCTCAGCGTTTAAATGTATGATTTGTCAATGTAGCTCAGTCTCTTGCTTAGGGCGCAAATCAATATGGATTTTTTTTTAAATAGATTTTTTAGATTCCGAAATGTGCCCGAAAAGGGTTCAGATAACCTATCAATCAAAAATAAAATAATAAATCAAATAGCTTATTTTTTGGGTCCTTTGTTGCTTACTAAAGGGAAAACCGATAAAAGCTGCTTTTTTTCTTTTTTAGGGTTGAATAATTGAATGTAGATTTTTTGGGGATTCCGAAATGTGCCCGAAAGGATTCAGATAACCTATCAATCAAAATAAAATGATAAATCAAATAGCTTATTATTTTTGGGTCCTTTGTTGTTTACTAAAGAGAGAAAACCAAGAAAAGCTGCTGAATAATTGAATGTCTTACTATATGTTGCATTGTGTAAAAAAATAAATAGAAAATCCACAAAAAATAGACAATATTTTCCCATTTTAAAACATATCATATTCAAACAATAAAAAAACATAACCGTGATCATCATCATTCAAAATTGACTAATCAGCACCTGCAAAATCAAACAACTGCAACTCCTGACGAGATTTCAGCAGTTTAATCTGAATTTAAACGTCCACTGGCTTATTTCTCTCGAGTTCTCTGTCCTAAAGTGTGTCACCTATCACGTCTAAGTGAAAAGTACCACGAGCTATTTTATTGACTCTTTCCTTTGTGTCCGTGTAAAACTCTTCTTCTGTGAAACACATCATCCTATTTTGTTCAAGACAAATTGGGGCTGTATTTAAAAAGCATTTTCCTATCCTGCTGTTAGCCATTGCGTTTTAATTCCACATCTTCTATAAATAGCCACATTAGTGTGCTGATGTCAGAGGCGGCATTCAAACACACAAACAAACACTGAGTCATCATGACGAGTCAGGGTTTCCCGTCCGATAACATCATAACACCGGAGGGGGGGCGGGGTCAAAAATCATTTGACAACCTGTGCTACCTCCTTATCCCAAAACACTGCAGCCCCTAAAGTAGCAAGTAATGAGCAGATGTATGACATGAGGAGATGCAGGAAGATTAAAAGAGGTGAAGTGTCGGCAGCCTCGTTAATTTATAAAACTCATTTGCATCGAACTGGCCGTTGCACATGTGCCACTCAAGTTGGACTCAAGCATTTTTTCTGGATTGGAGTCATTAACCCTCTTCGCCCCCTTCTCGTTATCTCTCTCACCCTCTCGACTCGCCTCTCCAAGTGAAGAGTCCCACCATGTGTGTGTGTGTGATGAGTATTTATCTTCATAAATCAACACCCAGAGTCAATTTTAAAGCGATTGCTTTGAGACTTATTGCTGCCTCTAATGGACATCAGCCAAGACCTTTAACTAAAATGTGAGTACGGAAGACCCCCCCAAAAAATAAAAAATAATGTGCTCTACAGAGGGTTTGATTAAAATGAGTTTAGATTATATTTTGTGAATGTCATGACTCTGAGATTCAAGGCCATGTGTATGAAGTGCCAACAGTTTGTAAAGCAGCATATATAGTAAATTGGGTTTTATTGACGAGGAAGTCTTCTAGCCTGAAGTGACTATCAACACGCTAGCTGGCTCCAGACTGCAGCAATTGTGTTCGCTAAGAGACTCACAATACTATAACAGTCAAGTTGTGTTGTGCTAATAAACTCACAAGCTTGCATAATAAATGTAAAGCTCGATGTATGTTTTAGAGCCCATGGAGTGTTTACGGCACAGCTAATTGGTTTTAAAAAAAAGTGTTAACATGCAAGTTTAAAGATGTTCTGTAATTAAGTGATTATAGTTTTAAAAATATAATTGAACTTTTTTTAATAAAGCCACAAAATACAGTGTAGCTTTAATATTTATTACTTAACATTTAGAATATTATTTTCCTCAAACAAACATGATTGTTTTTTTTAAAAATGATATCGGGTTGCTTTTTGAATTTGGAATCAAGCATTTAATATTAGATATATTCAAAAAGCCAAATTTTTCATGCCACGTTAGCATGGTGGTCCACTATTAGGAAGCCCTCGTCAGATTTATTCCCATTCAAGAGCCCGTTCACAATGACCACAGGGACCAGCTTCGGGTTTGGTTCCGCCTTTTGTCAGCCGGCATTGGTTCTGGCCCCTGCATGACCCTGCAAAAGCGTTTTGAGTAAAAAAAAGCACAAAAAAAAAAACAAAATGAAAGGAAGGATTATTGCCATCTTTTGGTTTGGTTCCCTTTGTTGTTAGATTTGGCCTAGTTCTGTTGCACGTTTCTTCTTGGCAGAGTGAGACGGTGCTCCCATGTTAAAATCAACACAACTATTGCCAGGGAACAACAACACATGAAAACAATTTTTCTGGGACCGAAAAAGGAATACATCGTTCCCATTCTCATCTCCCTCTTGAACACCACATGAAATATTACTGCATGTAAAAAGGTAAATATTTCATTACATCAGGGTCTTTTTTTTCTTAATGACGGAAAATTTGCCAAAATAATACCTCATTTAAAATGTCAAGAAATTTCCGGCAGAACCTGAAGAAGCGAAATGCAAATGTATCTGTTGCCGCATAACCAATTCTGCTGAGTCGACATTGAAGGCAATCACAAGAAGGGACCTCAAAGTGTGCGTTTTTGTATCAGCGCCAATGTGAATTGATGAAACTTCTTATAAATACTTGATTCCCAATCTTTCCGACTCCCTAACCTCTCCCATTATTGCTGCTTTCTGAGAAAATGACTCTGACCTCCCGTGAATATTGGTTTCCTATTTTCTCAATCAGCAACAGAGAGGGAAACTGATGAGCAATTTGGCAAATCTACTTTTTGGGGACGTTGTCTCAATCTTTTGAGTGCAGCAATGTTTTTTTTTTTTTATTCTAATCTGCAGTATCATCCCCCCGCCAGCGCAAATGATTGGCTTGTCTGAAAAGTGATGTGCAAATAGCCACTTTTCTTGAGTGCTATCACAACACGACTCCCACATCATTATAAAAGGTGAAGCGCATAGTTTGTACATTTGTCAGGAGTGTATATTTTAATCATAATGATTGACAAAATTAAACATGACAAAAAAAACAACACATCAGTATACATCACGGGTCGGCCCATGCACACAATGCAGGGATGCAAATGTAGGTTGCGTTACATCATCACACTACCGCAGCGGGGTATTGTGCTACATAGAGATTAAGTTACACACACTCACACACACATACACACACACGCAAAGGCGAACAACGCAAATTCTTCATTGAACTTGTATTCCTGATGAGAGAATAAAGTTAGTGTCACTTGTTTACATAAATGAGGGGGAAAATATTTTTGGGGGTTTACTCCTAATGACTCAAATTCTTTAATCCTCAGTCAATTTCCTCAAAATTTTAAATGAATCCATCTTTCTATGCTCAGAAAATGAAGAAAGTGAAACTCATTGGAATTTCAAAGGTGGTTTCTATTTTTAGAGATTTTTTTTTCTGTTGAGATGAAAAGTGAGCCAACGGTGAATAGGAGGATTCACAAATCTCAAATCTCCGTCGGGCAAGATGTGACACAGTTACAGGAGCTTCCCGCTTTTGTAGGTTTGGGCCATTGCGTCTCGGGACCGATAAACAAGCAATCTGTCAGCGAGCCCCTACGGGAGGGATCGAAGGTGACGGATGACACTTTCAAAACGTGTTGTCTCCTAAGGGCTCTGTTTTCCTTTCCAGTTCATAGTTCGTGACTTTAAAGAGTAGGAAATATTTTCAGGGCATGTGGTGCATCTTGATTGAGATCAAATCTGCATAATTGATTCATCGTTGGAGTCCAAGCAAAGGTATCATCCGTTCTATTGGCATTGATTTGAACTCAATTGCAGTCAGCACTCTTGGATTTCCTCATTAGCATGCATAATGCTAAATCAACAGCATTGAGCTGTCAGCATTAAAAAAAAAAAAAAAAATTGACACAAAATTGCACGGAAGGCGTATAGAAAGTCGTGGAACTCTCAGTCTTGACAACCCCGCAGAGACAGAAAAAAAAAATGAAGGACATGTGAAGGCAAAGTATGATATATTAAAAGAAGGGCTCGCGGGAGGATGACATTGTTTATTTTTGGACAAATGTTAGTTGGGGATATTCCTAGGAAAGGAAGGGTAAGTGCTTCTTCTTTTCACTAATCCCCCTTCCGTCGCTCACTTTCATCCCTCCTTAAAATTAGAGCAGTGGAAGTGAGGCCTCAGAGGCATGTCACAGTGTTGGAGCCTAATGGCTAATCATCACAGAATAAAACAATGATGGCCAAAGACTGTCATGGGACTCGACTGAACTCTATGCCAGAATCACTTCAGGCAATTGAGTCTGCTACTTTTGAGTAAGAAATAAGAACCAAAGTGACTTTTTTATTAAAGCAGTAGTTATATTTAGAGCAGTGTGGATTTACAGTATCGTAATTTCCGGACTATAAGGCTCACCTAAAAACCGAAAATGTTCTCAAAAGCCATTCATTGAAGGTGCGCCTTATAGTCCGGTGTGCTTTGTAGTCCGGAAAATACGGTACTTTGGGAGGTTAGGCATGTTTACATCATAAAACTATTTTAGGTCATTTTTTTTGGGCAAATTCAGCCCTAACGTGATAACATCATCCTTTTAATCGGAAATCCAGCAATTAGCTCTACAAGGGTCACCTAACTGATAATAATCAGAATTAAATCAAGATAAATATACTATGAGACCGCCAACAGGCTATTGACGGAACTGCAGGTGACAACATAAGATGGTCAAAAACATTAAATTGAAAATCCTGATAGAATGAATCTGATGACCTTTCAAAGGCAATTGTGCATGAAGAAAGTTTTTAATCAATTTTTGATTCTGCCATTTCACTGTTGCTAGCATCGAAAAAGACGATGGTATGCTACAGTTGTTATAGCTGGGTCACCGGTAGCTGCAGGCGAGCGTTAAAAGGTGCAATTTAGATGCTGTCTGTGCAGGTGTTGTGTCCGTTTTTTTTGCTGTGTGACTTTGTGCACGTACGTGTGCTGTGCTGGCGCTAATGGCGTCACTCAGAGAAACACTGCCGGCCATGAAGTCAGCAGGGGTGTGAAGCCAAACGATGCGGCCGTGTATATGTTCGTGCATGTGTGAACAGCATTAAGTCAAGGGAAGAACTGAGCACTTATATCATCTTGAAACAGCAAGAGTGAGAAAAAGATATATAGAAACAATTAAATAAATGCAAGAAAATGAGTGACTGCAAAAAAATCATGAAAGAAGACCAGAGTAAAATAGATTAAGATTATAGGTATGGTGGGGGGGGCACGGCTGGGTCGTGGAGGTCGACAACATGATGGATGCTGCAGTTTACCGTCACAGCTTGATATGCTCAAAAGATGTGATGGCGGAGTGATGACAGAAAGAGATTATCAGAGGCCCACTTAAGGATGAGATCATGTGCGAGTGAGATGAAGGGTTGAGGAAAAATGATCAAATAATATGCGGATTGCTTTAATGGCCTCCTTTGTACCTTCAAGAAACCCCGAGGCTGAAAGGGAGATGTAATTTTACGACAAAAAGCAGGGCTGGAATAGGGCTGAGAATCTTGAGGAATTAAATATAATTATTTGGTCACAAATGGTGGTTTATAATGGCATCTTTTATTATTTGGTTTTTCCTTTTATATTTGATTTTAATGCTTGCCTGCATCTTTTGAGGCAAAGGGGTTTATGTGGGGTTCGGAAAAAGCATGGAAACAAATATACTACTTCACATTATTTGAAATATAAAACGAAGTGAAGAAAATGCATTTATTTATTTATTTATTTATTTATTTATTTATTTATTTGTTCATTTATTTATTTGTTCATTTATTTATTCAATTATTTATTTATTCATTCATTTATTCATTTATTTATTTATTTTATATATGCAATATACAACTCTATTTGTTTCTTTTTTTGTAGACTTAAGCAACCTTTCCTTTTGAAATCTATCCAGTGCAACCGGTTAGCGGGTTCTCCATCTCGATTGCTCTCAACTGAGCATGTGCAAACATCTTTTATGCATTTGCGCTTGGGCGTATGCGCAAGGCGCATGGTGCAGTGCAGTGTAAAGTGCGCCCGCCCGCCCGCCCGCTCTCTCTCTCTTGCTCTCTCTCTGGCGTCACTTTGTTTTTGTTGAAGTTGATGTGAGGCAAGGTCATTGACGAGGTGTGTTGAGTTTGGCTGTACGTCACCGGTGATGTATGGTTGAGTGAGGGACTGGGCCGGTGGCCCGGGAAACTAACGACTCCATCTGCTGCACTCACACACTCATTAAAAGCACAGCTGGAGACGCACCTCTGCATGTCTGTGAGGTTATGTTTCTCTTTGTGCCACTGCAAATAAAAAGTGTTTGCTTAATTTGCCCGCAAATTGCAAAGGGAGCGCCTTTTAAGAGACCCCAAGAAAGTGAAATCAATGCTGCAGTAAATTTCTCTTTTTTTTTCTTACCTTCTATTTTTCTTCAGATAATTTATTTCTTACATTTATAATTGTTTTTTTTTTTTAGTCTCCTTACGCCATTTATGTAACAGATATTCTGATGCATATTTTTCTTTTTTTTTATTATTCAACCACAAATTTTTTTGATCAAAACATTCTAATGACACAAATTGCTCATAGAAATGAATTAAAAATCCATATTGTATGTTTGGAAGCATTTCCTACATTTCCCATAATGCAATTCTGTCATCATGCCGCTCACTAACATTCATTTTCCATTTTTTACTGATCCTGCCATGATTTGTAATCCAATTCCTGATGAATAATTCACTTTAATCGCCGTGAACGAAACCGACACAACTCATTGGCACGTTACACATGCCAAACATATCCAGACGCACATATTTTTATATATTTACTGTACACATACACACATAAATAACAGCACAATATTTTCTGCTCCCTTTTGTGTGTTTTGTCGTGTATCAGCAGCTCCTATCTGTCAATAAGGTTACTCAAGAAACCCAAACTATTGTATCAAATTCATTTCAACCCGAGTTTAATATCCTAACACTGCATCTCAAGCAATAACCGTTTTTTTTTTTCCCCTTTGACTCGTTTCATCTCCCACGTTCCAAAACTATTGTCAAAACTGCAAGGCTCTGAACTTGTTCCAAATGAAATTGCTACAGCAGCCGCATAAAATATCTATCAAGGGCTCACAGACATCACTGTGGGCTTCTTATTAAATCACATTAGGTCCATCGATTGCAGTGTTGGCTCACTCGACTTTTTGTCCCCTTCACCAAATGAGCTTTTAACTCCTGGCTTGCCACTGCATCGCTTAATGTATTCCTGTAGATATACATTAATGGTTATGTACGGAAAAAGTTTGGCACACCAGTCTTTATTTACCGTATTTTCCGCACTATAAGGCGCACCTAAAAACCTCAAATGTTCTCAAAACCCGACAGTCCGCCTTATAATCCGGTGTGCCTTATATATGGACCACTATGGATGAGGACTAACTTTTATTTTGTGTGTTGTGTGATATTAACGTTTGAGCAGCATTGAGTTATTGATTGTTATTGTTTTCACTATTTCGAGTGCTACTATATTGTGATTGCATTAACGTTTGAGCCACGTTGAGTTATTTATTCTACGCGCCTTATAATCTGGTACGCCTTATATATGGACAAAGTTTTAAAATGGGCCATTCAATGAAGGTGCGCCTTATAGTGCGGAAAATACGGTAGTTATTTTATTTCTCTAATATTTTCGGATAATTTAGTCGTGTTTGTTTTGATTTCGACGAGTGAGCGTTCCTGCCATGACTAGTCGTCGGTGTCAGTGAATGACAGCTGTACAGTTGTCGTATTGTCAAGTGCATGACTGAGCAACCTGTTTGCACCACGCCCACTGATGTCAAAATCAATAAGAGTGTAATCGATAGGTGCTCTATATTGACAAACCAACCAGGCCAACCGCTCTCAGATGACCCTTTGAACCAAACAGGCCATTTAATATCTTGCTTGGGGGACACTTTGTTGAAAATAATTGAAAAATAAAGAAATAATCAAATAAATTGAAAAAAAAATGCAGATACGAAAGATCATGAACCATAATAAATGAATACACTTATTTATTTTTTTAGTATTAGGGAAGCAATTATAGTTTCATGCTGTGGTCAGGATATGATAAAACACACTCTTACATAAACGAGGAGGAAGGCAGCAGATAAATAGTATGCATTCATGCAATCCTCATGCCAAGACGAGTTTGACAATCATTTGCAATGATATAAAGGTTGGGCGTGTGGTTTGAGCACTTGCACGGGGGAATGGCATGAAGTTCACAGGTCCATGAATGTCTTAGTAGAATGACAGCCATGTGCACATGCATGAGTAGACATCACTCTGCATTCGTGTGGAGATTGCTCGTTGGAGAGCAGGCGGGATTGTACACTTTGTGTTCTCTGGAATGATTTCTGTGCTCTTTGACTATCCCTTCTTTCATCTTCTCAAGCCATCATTTCTCTCCCCAATCTTTGGTGACCCCGTTTCTACGCTCATTTGTTAAGTCTTTTGGTCTCACCGAAATGTGGACCTGGTTTGCCATCTGCTTCTCGCTCTTGGGGCCAAGTCATGGCGATGGGGGATGAAGCAGGTAGCAAAGAATATGGAACTGAGATAGAATAGAAGAAAAATGTGGGTCTCAGCGTATGTCCTCGTTAATTATGCTCTCATCATATAAGACGTCAGGGGAGTCAACCAGAATAATTTTTGCTGATTGTGTCTTCTTCTTTTGTCTCCCCACCAAAAATAGTCTCATTCATTAATATTATTGCTGTTTAAGAAAAAAAAAAAAATCCAAATAAGTGTTTGACAGAATGGGGTCAAATTTTCTGTTAAGCTGCATTTCCTGAAGAATGAGATTTAAAGCTTCAGCACAATTCAGTTCCAAGTCGAAAAAAAAAAATCTATTAAGGTGAGTTAAACGACATTCATTCTTAAAAGACTGTACAGCATACATAACTCGTGAAAAACTCGATACTGTAAAAGAAGCAGTTGGGATCCCAAGTTATTTGAAAAACGATTAGTGTGTGTCTGTTTAAGAAATAGATGACCTATTTTTTTTTTTCACTTGAGAAAAATAACACCCACCCACAACACTTCTGCTTCGATTCTGACTTGATTAAATTTGGTTTTTTTTGCATGTGCACACAGATGCACACACAAAACACTTTTGATAAAGTAGATACCTGTTTACCGTTTGAGCAGACATCCCCGGGGAGCCTTTTTTTTCTTTTCTTTCCTGGACAGGAAAGCATCCAGATTGAACCCCGTGCATCAGCACAGAGCTTATTGTTTTTGAAAGAACCCACTTTGGGTGGCGCGGCCATCAGTGTGAAAAATGGCCTGGTGCCGGCGAGGCTACAAGTTGGACGGAATGGAGTGATTGGGGAAATGTCTTTGGGGAACGTTGCTGTCTGTCATTGTCTGGAGAGAGCGCGGCTGGGAATCCGCTCAATGTGACCGTGTGCTACTGAAATGGAACATTTGTGTTGAAAAGAAAAGATGATTCCGAGCAATACGTATGATTGTTATTGTCTATTTTCCAGCCTAATGCGAGTCTGGCGTGAGGTGCGGTGTAAATGCAGAGCGGGCTAGACTAAGTTTTGTTATTTTTATAGAGGCATGCAAGCTAGTGCAGCGTGACTAAGCTTATCATGTACGTTTGCACCGTTGTGGGCGTGAACACTTCTCTCATTGACTTCATTGATTGATTTTCTTAAGCACATGAATAATTCAAAACAATATGTTGATATGAAGCTTGTGTCAACATGACATTTTGTGGATAATTGTTTTCTCTATATTGTGATTGTGTTATCACCCTGTGCATGCTAATGAACATGATAGCATTTATCTTTGTTTTTTTAATTTTAACAACACAAGCCTTTTAATAACCTGTAAGGACACACATTCATATTTTCCGGACTATAAGGCACACCTAAAAACCTAAAATTTTCTCAAAAGCCGACAGTGCGCCTTATATATATGGACCAAATTCCTAAATTTAAACTGGCCCGAAGCATTGTGTCATGAAATCAATCATAAGTGGCCCGCTGAAGACTATGAATCATGAATCAAAAAGGCTATGGATCATTATTTTGTGATTATAAAGTAATTTGTTGCGTCTAAAGTTGAAATAAAAAAGATAAAATGGAGAATGATTTCATTTGGATTAAAAATCTGACATGATGCATTAATGGTGCGCCTTATAGTCCGGCACCTTATATTTGGACAAAGTTTTAAAATGGGCCCTTCATTGAACGTGCGCCTTATAGTCCGGTGCGCCTTATAGTCCAGAAAATACGGTAGTCATAGTGATTTGCTCTTTAAGATGAATTAATCTCTCATTAATAACGGACTGATGTGTTTTGCAAACCATAGCCTTTAACTTAAACATCTATTTGTTGTACCTCCAGACAGCTCCGTGGCAGTTTTCCACCTAGTCAGTCAAAGATAAGTTCGATCAGTCAGACAATCAATATCAATCAAGCATCAAGTTAATGTATCCTGAGCGGCATGTGACGCTGGGGAGGAGCTTTGCAGCACTCTGTGTGTGCGCGAGTGCAGATAACGCACGGTAGACTTTATGACCGGACACTTGAATGAGCTTTATGTTGTGTGTGCGTGTGTGTTTTACAAGATAAACCATTTAGTGCTGTGCAAGTGTGTGTTTGCGTGACCGTAAGAGCGAAGGAGTGAGAGATTGCGGTTGTTGCGTTTGTTGCGCCGCTTTCCGCAGTTGTGCTCGGAATGCTGATGTGTCACACTGCAGCACTCTTGCTCCCTCCTTCGCTCTTTTCTTTTTTTTTTTGCTCTCTCTTTACATCTGTCTTTTCATTTCTCCTTCCTTTGTTCATCTGCTCTTCATTCATCATCCATCCTGGCCCTTCATTTGTATTTTCTATACACTCCGTCCATCCTCAATCCAATCAACATTTTCCATAACTGATATGATGTCGCTTGAAAAGTCTAACAGCTAACCAATTAAAATATTCCTACTTTTATCTTCTGAGATGGTCAGACTTGGCGAGCAGGTAGGAAGGAAGCATAAATAAAAAAGCAGACCTGCACTCAGACAGACAGATATGTAGACAGATGGACAAACAGGAAACTAGTCAAGCAGACACAGGCCCAGAAAAGCAGGCAGAAAGACAAACACACATACACACACACACACACACCAAACCGTTGTGTTCTTATCAACCAATCACATTGACCCCATCCGCTCGCATCAGCTAGCTCGGTGAAGAGCTACAGCCTGTGACAGCCGTAGCCCCCGGCAACCCACATATGTCCATGCCAGAAAGTGGAGGCTAGCGCTGCAAATCTGTCTCTGTGTTGGCAGCAGCTGTCCCTCCGCTGAGCAGGAGCAGGTCCCGGATAATGCAATCTGACCACTGTATCTCGTGATGTAAATCCAGAAAATAACACATTGATAGAACGTTTGCCCCCCCCCCACCACCACCACCCACAAGAACAGATTGGTGGTCCAGATATTTTCAGGGAACATCTGCCTGAGCTCACACTACCGTGGTTCTGATCAATTTGATAGAAAAGATATCGATCAGAACATATTTCATCTCCTGAGCCAGCTTGACGAATTCGAATATAAAATGATCAAACAAGACATGCCAAATTTTTTTTTTTCCACTTGGCGGAGTTCTGTAACCGATAGACCGTGTCATGTCGTAAGTCCAGGTGTGACTATACTTTGGTTCCGCTGCAGGATTTTTCACCGTGCATTGGTTGCCCTCCAGAAGAAGCTCAGAAAATGCAAAATTGAATGTAGGAACTTCCTGAGTTGAAAAAGGGTTATACTTGCGTTATCATGTTTTGTTCCCTGTGGCAAAAGCAGTGTGACGCGGGAGATGACCTCAGAAAAATGCGTCATCCATGTGTGTGTGTATAAATATATTTATATGGCTCCACAATACTGATTCACTTCTCGACATACAAGATTGAATGTGTCCCATTTTAAATCACGGCTCAACTTGAAGTTGACGTTTATTACAATAGGCACATGCGCTGTTATTAATGACACGCTCGGCAGAAAATACATCCACCAAACTATTTCTCACGTGAGGGCAGCCAGCTGATGAGAATTCCTCCCTCCCACCGTGTGAATTTCCATCTTGAGTTCTATGGAGAATGGACGGGATAAGCATGAAGGCTTTCTGCTAGCACGTCTTCGCTAACCTCATTGCCATGGATGTCTGTCTCTATCATTTCGGCCTCTTTCATCAGGCAACGGAGGACGTGACAGGCCGCCGTGACTTGATGCTGACCTTTTTTTTCTATCCAGTGTTCATCAAGTCTTTTGAGTCTCCGTCCATCCTCTCATGGCAGGTCCCCACCCTTTCTAAACTCAATTAGCCCGTTTGAGCTTAGTAAAGAATGAGTGTCATGAGCAGGGAATTAGACTCGGCCATCAGGTCTGGTCGAGTCTATGTGCTTCATTTAACCGTAACAAAAGCAGCGAGGTTGATCAATAGAGATGGGATTGGACTGAAAGGAAAGGTTGCTATGAAGAAGGAATGTGGTGATTGAGAGGAAAGGCTTCACTGTTTTCTAGGTTTGGTGAAGCTACAAGGTACAAAAGATGTTTCTTGGAATTTTCAAAATGGAGGAACTGACCAAACAATGCAAATACCGTATTTACCGCACTATAAGGCGCACCTAAAAACCTCCAATTCTCTCAAAAGCCGACAGTGCGCCTTATAATCCGGTGCGCCTTATAGTGCGGAAAATACGGTACATTGCTTTCTTTCCAGTGTATTGTTTTATAATTAACGAGAGGTCTGTCGATAATGATTATACTCTCTGGACATGTTTTTGCTTGCATGTGTCATGTAGCGTGGCGCACAAGCTCAATAATCATTACACTCCCAGGTGTTTATAAAATGTTGATTTACTTAATAGCAACAGTCCTTGGATGTAATTTTTGATTTGGGAATTTGTTGTACTAAAGTGAAATGCTAGAAGCCAAAATCAATGAGGAAACTGAATTCAAGCCTCGGGGATGTGTTGAATGAAGATAAGAGACAAGTTAAACGCAGTATGACTCATGTGAAAGGAATCAAAAAAGGACCCATGTGCTCTGAAGGTTGACCCATGAAGTCGCATAACTAAAATGAAAGCTTCAATGCCACTTTGAATAACATTCCTTATAATGGCGTCTTTATTTTGGTGTCATTTTTTCAAGGTTTCTCTGCTCCATTTTTGACCTCCTGCAGAATGCCAAACCCCCCCAACAGTTACGAGACAGCAAACACAAATGTCGACCATTTCCACGTAATTAGTCACATCTCTGAAGTCAGTGTCCCCTATTTCCACCTCCCTTAGTTTCATTTTTTTTTTTTTTTTTTTTACACATAACAGGACAGAACTGAAACAAACCATGTCATGTGCAGAGAGGAGGAAAGCCAAGTAGGAGGAACTCATTAGTGAAAGAGTTTGAGTGGGATGATGAGAAGAAGCTGGGGGGGAGAACAGGATGTGATAAGACAGGATTTGGAATGGGTGAGAGAGTCAACGATGGGGTGGTGGTGGGGATTTTAAAGATACTAGATGAATCCAGTCTGTTTCAACTTTTATTCTTGATGATGGGAATAGCTTCCAAAACTCGGACATGGTTTGTGTCAGACAATTGGTGTGAATTTTGAATCACTCGCACGACATCAGAAAACATTATTTGAGATTTGTGCATTTATATTCTGTTCAAAAAGCAAAATCATTGACAATTTAGACTATTGTTATATTGAATAATTTTGACTTTTATGCACATATAGTAGTATAGTAGTATAACGTCTAGTTTCTAATGTTGATCATTATGAAACAGGAAAAAAAACAAAAAATTCTCAATGCATTCTGGTGCAACAAGTAAGATTTTACGGTATTTACAGTTTTTCTCAGGATTTTTTTTTTTAACATTTCCTCTTGTCCCCCTTAAGGAGCATATAATGACTCTTTATCAGTGTTTTCGGGAGAATTTCCTGGCTTTGTAAAGATCAAAAAAAGAAAACTTGTTTTGCTGGCCCCTTAGCCACCCCAAGCAAAACATCCTAGCTCCGCCTCTGCATGACGAGACAACAAAAGGTGGCATGATGCACATTTGAGGCAATGTAGAAAAATGGAACAAATTAATATCGTGAAGGACGACCAGTAAGATGAGAGAGATCTTTGATGTAGAGGAGTCTAACACACGGACCTACTTTATAATACTTCATAATTTGGGACTGTTTATCCGTAATGAACCCAAACAAAAGTCTTTTCATTCCTCAATAATTTACAGCTTGTCTTTTCTTGGTCTAAAACTTCACGCATGGTTGCAGCCATTGTAGTTTGAGCAAAGATGAAGGGGGTGGCAAGGGAGCAAACAAAGGTGAAGAAGTGGGGATCTTGGTGAAAGATGATGAAATTTGTTCTTTCTCCCACTCCATAGAATCCCATCCAATCCCCCCCCCCCCCCCCCTCCCTTTCTGCTCACTCAAGTACTCACATCCCCACAATTACAGTCATAGCTGTACCGATCCAAAGCTGCTTAATAGTTGAGTAATTAGGATGAATTGGCTTATGGCGAGGCGGGAGGAAGAGAAGACATAATGGTGTCAATCTGCCTCGATCAGGCACAAACTCAACAAAAAACTGATTCAAATGCTCATTTTATGTCGAAAACAGAAATTATCCGAGGAGGTGATTAAACAGTTGATTGTATTGGGAAGCAGTCAACCAATAAGCACGATTTAAAAATGTCCCCACCGATGTTTGTTTGTGTGTTAAATCTTGTCGTGGGAATATTTACTAATAATTTAGCATGTGAGAAGAAATGAGAGTAGGGAGACGAGAATGTGCACCTTAGCATAAAAGCTGTTAAAGCTTTGAATGGCATATGTGATGGAAGGTGATACTCTAATAGGATATAGAATGGACAGATAAAAAGATCATCTCACTCTTCTCGGTACGTTCCAGCAGGCCATCGTGTTCCCATATGAAGGGCTCGTCAAATAAAACCTCTGCTTTATTCAGAGCCGTTCCCATCAGTGGGGGCTTCTCTGATTCCTTGCCAAGCTCACAAAAGCACCTGTGAGATGCACAGAGCTAATGGAACCCCATTGGGATGCATTCAAAATAAAAAGTGCATTATTGTTGCTCTATGTTGGAGATATCTTCAATATCTTCATGGTACATTGCAATTAATTTTAAATGTACCGTATTTTCCGCACTATAAGGGGCACCGGATTATAAGGCACACCTTCAATGAATGGCCCATTTTAAAACTTTATCCATATATAAGATATATAAATTTGGCCCGCGGGCCGGAATTTGGACACGCATGCTGTAGTGGCTCAATATTGGTCCATATATAAGGCGCACCTGATTATAAGGCGCACTGTCGAGAAAATTGGAGGTTTTTAGGTGCGCCTTATAGTGCGGAAAATACGGTATTTGCTTTCGTTGGAGATCCTGGGATGAACCCAGAATGGTCTAAAGGGGTTAGTAAAGCTAATCTTTCCCTGAGGGTGTTTTTTCAAGAAGGCTTTTGAGTTCCGAGCTCCTCCTTAGAACAAAAGCTTGGCAAAGCATTGTTCTCACAAGTGGTTTTGGCAAACAGATGTTGGATGAGTGAGTAACAGAATGATTCATTTAACACAGGAAAAAAAATACAAAGTGAGCATCAAGCAAACTTGCCATGGATGCGGAAGCTGGAGAAAGGAAAAAATACTCAGGAGTGAAAAGAGAAAGGAAGGAAGGGTGGGTGGGAGGCAGAACCAGAGAGGAGTGTGCCAAGTAATGCATCCTGCCAGTTTTCATTGTGTCGACAAGCGAAAGTGCTCCACAGAAGCAAGGAGGCTGTAATAGGATAAAGACTGTACTGCAGTGGGAGCGTGCGAAACAGGGGAGGGAGGGGCTAATGTGGGAGAAGCGATAGGGGAAGAGGGAAACCAAGCAATAGGACAAAATGGGCCTGACACACATGAACATGAACAATTTTGGCCGCGCAAATCAGTCTTTTACACTCCACTGATCACTCATGTCAGGTTGGCCAGTTTAGCTTTCCACCACTTAGCCACCATCTTCTGCTACAAGCTGTCCAGTGTTATTTTCATTGGAAAGTACAATTTTCTGAAATTGCCACTTTAATAATAGATATCACCACACTGCACAAGTATAAAAAGGGAGTCCAGCAAATTGGAACTGCTCAGTGCACTTGTGGTAAAGTTTGAAATGTAAAAATGCTCGATGCTGCTTTTTTCAGACCGATACCAGCAGTCAATTCATTGATACCGATACAAGGCACCCGATACCACTAGTAACTAGTATTCTTAAGACTTAAATACTTCCTCCCAAAACATAATACTCCAAAATATATTTATTGCGAATATTTTATTATATTATATATTGTATTTATCTATGTATGAATATTTTTTTTTTAGGAAAATGCATGAAAATATTATTATTTTTCTGATTCTAAGCATCTGCATTTTAATGGGACATTTTTTCTCTTAGGTCCTGATCATATAATGACAACAAGAGGCCGCCACAAGTTCCGATACCTTAACATAAGATTGGTATCGGTACAACAAAAGTGTAATTCATCAGTTATTTGAAATCCAGATGAACTTGGAAAGTCCTTATCAATCCAGAAAGTGCAGTCGATCTTGCAGTTTTTATCTGAATGCCCAAAGCACTTTCAGTCAGCCTCTGATGAAGGACTCCACTGACTCAGTCTTTAGCAAATCCATCATCAACATATCCCAGTGCGCTTCCACAGAGTTCAGACATTGATTCTTTCCCCCCCAGACCAAAATAAGTCTAGTTTCACTCTGCATTTGATTTGGTGAATAATTACTTGAATATAATTCATGAAGTGAAAAATGCATAATATTTTATTTTAGCCAGCTTTCTCCCTAGCGTGGTTTCTCATTGCATGCTGAGACATGATTGCGTGTGTGCTGTTTTCAGCCTGCGGACATTGGGGGAGAATAGATGCTGCATTCGTGTGCTCTAATGGTAAAATTGAAGCATTTCATAATTTGCAAAAACGTGCACTGCTTAATGTGTGTCTGTTTTGTTTCTGTGCTTTAGTGACAATACTCCAGAAGGGAAAATGCAAGCTGGTTGTTAATTCCACTTCACCTGTGTTTTTTCTCCACTCTCAAATAGTATAATAATCATGCATGCAGTATTTTGTTAATTGTAATAATAATTCGAAACATGGATGTATAATCCTTCCCATAATATTGCTATATTTTTTAAATAATATTAGATATATCATTTAATATTTTTTATAATATAAATATATATTATTTAATAATATTGCTATACTATTTCTCAAATAGTATAGTAATCATGCATGCAGTATATATTTAATTGTAATAATAATTAGAAACATGGCTGTATAATCCTTCCCATAATATTGCTATATTTTTAAATAATATTAGATATATTATTTATAATATAATATATATATTTTATTCAATAATATTGCTATATTTTTTAGTCACTTGTTTCTTGGTTCATAGTCAAGAACACCCAAAGGAAGATTTTAAAAATATTTTTTTGTAACTATTTGAATGAACAAGGTCTTGTCTCATGCCTCACATATAAAAAACAAAAAGAACGCCGTCTAATCATTTACCAAAACATACAGCTCACACGTTCATTTCATTTAGGCGCCGCACGTCTTCAGACGTTCCCAATTGGGCCTTTCATAACGAATGTGAATCAAAGCCATTCACACTCAAAGCGGCAAGATACATAATGGAGACAAGCAGGAAAATTAAAAGTGAAAAAGAGTGCGAGATTTCCCCTTGGCTGAAGTGCCTATAAATACGTGACTCATAATGTCTTTGATTTGCAAATTAGTACTTTTTCACTTCCACTGTTTCTGCCCCATTTTTGGTTTTCCCAGATGCCAAGCGCATCTATCTACAGTATGCATATGTGCGCGTTTATTAATATTGCAGAAGTCCACGGGGGGTCTGAGGAGAAGGCTTCCAAACAAATCACTAGAAGCTCATAGCCGATCCATAAAGACACCGAGAGAGATGAAGGGATGAGTAGAAATAAAGGCGGAGCAGCAGAGGGAGATGAGAGAGACAATAGGAGGACATGAGGGAGGAATTGGTCAAATAAAAAGATTAAACTCAAAGTTGACATGTCAAATACAACTGCAAATGTTTTTGTCATCTTTAGGTGATTTTTTTTTTTATTCATGTCCACGCTATATTCTTGGCCTCGACTTTTTTTTCCTCTAAAGATGATTTGAAACTACAGAAGAGCTTTAAAGTGGGTCATCTCCTTTTCCCTTGCTGATAAGGCCTTGCACAACTGAGGAAATATTTGAGTCCATATTTTCTCAAAGCAGTTCTGACAAAGAAAATTCAATGTATTTAGCTTGCAGCTGTGTTCTTTATACTTTTTGCAACACGGCTTTTCATGAATATGAGTTGAAGGTTGAAGCTTTTGTTACTAATAAGCAGGGAAAACTTAGGTCTGTTATTTTAATATTTTAAGATATTGTCAATCCAGTTACAAGAAATCATAATTTATGATTGAGGCCTTATATGAACATTGAGTTAATATCTTTGACGTCTATACCCGTCAATGGCACTGAATGAGTTAACCTATACTATAGGTCCTATAGCGAAGGCTATCGTAATTTATCACATACAATAAATATCAACAGTATTTTTTTTTGATTAAATTATTACTAATGTGACAATTGAATCTTTTATGGTTCACATTTGACAGATTTGAGTTGGCAACAGAAACACGTCACATGACCAGCCGGCCGACATAAAATAAGCGTGACTTATAGTGCGTAAAATCTGGTAAATATTTATCATTCTTCGTCATCCCTTCCAGCCTGCATGTTCAAGGCTTTCCTTCAATGTCAGTATAAAAATTGAGAAGACTTGTTGTGGTTTATCAGCTCCATTGCACAAATGTTCTGGTCGGTGGCCCACCAGAGAGGCTGTGCTAATCAAACCTGGCTGTACAAATGTGTTTTTGACCCAGTTGAGTCGCTCCCTCTCTGTTGAAATAGCAAAGAGCCACAGATGCTTGTGTCCACTCACGACTCAAGTCAGATAACATTACCGTCCTCGCTCCTCCAGCGAGGCTGCGTGAGGACGACCCCGATACTCAAAGATGTTTGTTTGCCTCCAACCGGCGTCATCGCTGACTCATTTTTGTTTTCCGTCAAAGTTGCTCGCCGGGGCTCTGTGACCGTTTGAACTTTGACTATCTTCCCTACAATTACCGTAATTTTTGGACTATAAGACAAGTAAAATTTGTGATTCAGGGTTCAAAATTTGAGAAGCGGCTTATAGTCCGAAAATTTACGGTACATATATATCAGCCGCATTCAATCTTTCCTGTCACGGAACTGGTCATAATTCAAATATTTTCCTCCTAAAGATGTAAATCACAATTTACGATTGTCCCTTACTGGCCCAGAGTTTGTTTGGGTGTAAAAGTCTGCACTTTGTTAACAGATCTGGCCTGATGGACTCCTCCCAGGGGTGCTGTCCTTCTGTTTGGCCATTGAAAGCAGCCAATTACTCTGCAGGCTTGGCTTGGCATCCAATCAAACCGGGAATGGGAAAGTTTAGAGATGATGATGGGGTTGGGGGGAAGAGCACTTACTGTGCACTTTGTCAATGTAAAGGGGAAATCTATGCCTTTGCATTACTGCTTGGATCCATATGGGAAAACAGCTCACTTTCAATCTTTCTGTCCTTTACTCATTCCAATATCAATGGTAAGCAATGATAAAGCATTTGGAAGGAAGCAGCAAAAGTATTTGAAGCTTAACCAACAGCGCCTCTAGTGGTTGCAGTAAGTACTGCAACTGCTTCTAATTCAGATTGAATTCTTCTTCTCTAACGAGACATTTAAAACTTAGTTGTGTTATGTTAAATGAGTGAAAAATGCAGCAAAATGAAACTGGATTGTTTCATCTTACCCGTGACAATAAAATAAATGACGCGAGCTCCAGTCATGCTGAACTATAGCTGCTCTTCATAGTCTGTAACACAACCAATACATCCTCCCGCTTGTTCTCTTTTTCCCCTCTTCAATGTTGGCCATCCTCTCTGTGCTCTTCTACGCATTTATCTTCCCGCCGCTCGTTTCATCCATCCCAATGGCATCCCATCCCGGCCGCCACCCAGCTAGGTTTGCGTCCTCCTTGAAAGTAGGTCTCTCTGTGTCAGTGCGTGTCTGTCAGTGGCTGCACTGATGAATCACTGATACTGTCAGCAGCATAGTTAGTGACGGCCATAACAGCTGACTGATGCAGCTTTTGCGATCAGCAAATTATGCGTTATTGATTTAACCCCACATGGTTGTATGTCAACTTGAAGCGGCGGGGGTAATAAGATGAGCGATGGAACGGCTTTTGTTATGTATATGTCTTTTTTTGTATAAGAGTCCATCTATCATTGCCCTGTCATTTTACTATTATTCAAATTGTAATTAATTGTGAAATAATTTGATTATTTGATTTTTTTTCCCTCATTCTGATTCGTTTTTTTCTTCTTGACAACGATGAATAAGAAGGGAATTATTGGTCTTTGTGTGTTGCGCAACAATGACATACATCTGCGTTTTTGTACTCCTGCATTTTTTTATTTATTGATCTTTAAGCCGTTTCTTATTAAATGTAATTTTGTCAGCGTGTGAAAAATTATATTAGAATGTTTTGGGAATCATTTTTGGAAGTATAAAAAGGGTTTAAATTGTTATCAGTGATAATTATTAAAAAAAAAGTTCCCTGCATCTAATTTCTAGTTTTATTTCAATCGTAGCTTCGCTAATTTAAATCACGCTATCGATGTATTCTTATAAATGTGTGCCGAAGGATTAAGAGGAAGAAGTGCTTCCGCAGAGAACGATAGTTAGGAGTTAGGAATTGATAATTGGGTACAAAGCAAAGAGGGAAAGTAGGACAAGAAACCTTCAAATGAAAGCAGCAAAGAAAGAAGCAGCAAGTAAAAGGAGGCGATGCCGGAGGATGAGATTAGGACAGCACGAGCGGCTAAGACAGCTAAGATGAAGAGAATAATTACGATGCTTGCTGCTGCTGCTGCTACTGCTGCTGCTGGCAACTTGACAACTTTCGTAATGATGACCCGGGAATGACGACAACAAACCATTCGGAGCCTCTCATTTGAAGTTCCTTTGGTATTATGATTTTTTTTTTTTTGGGAGGAACTTAAAAATCCACTTCTGAATGCTCATGATGCCAACTTGTAAAAAAAAAAGTGTTTCCCAGAGGAGTGCAGCAAAGTATCGGCCTTTATGAGTACCGTAAATATCGGACTATAAGTCGCTACCTTTTTCTCACATGTTGAACCCTGAATCATGAATTTTATGTGCGGCTTATAGTCCGAAAAGTACGGTACATAAGGTGTGGGTGGGAGTGTGCAGTTTAGATCAGGGGAAGGGTGAAGAGAGAGAAAAAAAAAAAACAGACCTCCTGGACAGTGAGTTAACGAAACTAAAGGAAGACACTGGGAGGAAGATATTGGACTTATTAGAGTGGGAGAGTGAAGCAAATGCATAGACCAAGATAGAGGCAGGGAGGGGAGGGGGGGAGAGAGAGAGAGGGGATGATGTTATTTTGTCAGTGTTTCCCCGTGGGGGGCTTGGCTGCTTGTTAAAAAGTCCTGACAGAGAAACCACAGCAGTTATATACACACACACACACACACACATATATATATATATACAATGCTGCCATCGTGCTATACACTTAGAGTAAGTTTCTTCCTCTCTGAGTGTGTTTGAGCCATGGAAATTTATTGCCAAAAATACTCGCCTGTGACATCATGCGTAGGATTTTATCAAAATATGTATGAGGGTGAAATTAGTCGAAAGCCACTGGATTGTTTGGTGTCCAAAACACATTCCAAATTTTAGTACCTAATTTGCATTAATATAATAGGCTCATTTTTAATGGGAAATGCACAGGAATGATGAATCTGGAAAATATGCATTTTTTTTATTATTATTTGGCTGTGGTGACTCTGAGCATTGCCCATTTGGAATTTTACCCCCCGAAAAAAAATCCATCTGTATTGTTTTGCTGCTGCTATTTCTATCCATGTCTGGTTATATTTAGCAACGTGCGACAGAGGATTTTTTTTTTTTGTCATATCATTGAGGCTCTCCTCCAGTGAACACTCGCGGGCTTTAGAGCTCAGCATGTAACATGCTGTTCGTGACACTAGTGCAGCCGTTCAAATGAAGACATCTCTTTACTCAATATGACAAGTATTTAAAGGGTTCTTGATTTTTAGCAGGGTGAGTGTGTGTTTGCACTTTATGCATGTGTGCTATTAAACCAGACAATGCCAAATTCTCATGTTTGTTCATGTCACAGAAATCTCACAATTTTGAAAAATTAACTTTTACATAAATCTATATAATTTATACCTATACACCACAAAAAATAATTCAAACACATTTAATACAAATAGATTTTGCTAGTCATGAAGTGCTACACAAAAACCAACTGTTGCATAAAAAAAAAAAATCTCAACTGCTGTCTATCATTTTATAACAGTAACTATTCATTTAAGAGAGGATCAAAATATGCAATATTAATACTCTATATACTGTCGAGCCAACATTCCTAAATCTCCTTGCTCGTCACAGTTATCCCTGCATTGGTGCAAAGTGTGAGTGTTGACTCCCGCTGTGATGAAGACAGAAAGTGACAAGTCTTACAACATGACCTCCTTGCCGAGCCACCATGCTCCAGCATTTCTCGAGTTTCTATGACATTAAAGCGTACAAGCTCACATACACAGGACGGGAGAAAAAAAACAGTCTTCATATAGGAGAGGCAAATAAGATGCACAATTATTGCTAACATTGACTACACAGTTGAGGGCATCATCGTACTAGTGAAGCAAATGCTTGGTCATGCATGTAGCGTGGCTGAGAAAATTCCCATGGTCACAAATGCAATTCCAAGCTACTCTGTCAATGTGTAATCATCGGATCACCATGTATGATCTCAGGCCACAGTGAATTGTTCTTCACATTTAGTCTTTTGGATTTGCACTGGCGGAGCTAGGATTTTTTTTTCCTTGGGGGGGCCACCAACAAAATCTCAGGAGGTCCACAAAAACATTTTTACACCCTTCCCCAAATTCATCAGTAAATATTAAGAAAGATTTATTATATACTCCCTTCTACCCAAACATTTTTTTATCTAACATCTGAGAATCCACGAATATTTCCGGAGGGAGGGGGTGTCTGGTAACATAATACTCACTCCCCCCTGCTCCTCTCCCATTATTTTTGTCTCATTCCACCTCACACAAATGAGTCATTTAGTGCAAATCTACCGACATAAATGGAGTTAATTTGTTCACCTGCGGTAGTGCTTGTCAGTGCCGTCCAATCAAATGTTGGAATAAATTAAATGGGGAAACAATCCAGAGTTCAGTTTAATGGAGTGTGTTTGAGCGAGTCAGCGTGAATAGAACCCTCATTCCAAGTCAACTCGACCTGGGAGAGTTCTGCAGCTTGTCTGCACTGCGTCAATCCAATTTGGACTTAATTGAATTATTCAGAACATCCATACACTGTTTTCCATGTGTACGCTAAACTGCTTTAGTGTGTGTGCATCCACAAGTCTGTTAGTTCTTAGAAAGATTTTTAGAATGTTCAACCAAATGGACTTCTGGATCTAATAAAATCTTCTCATTGTTGTCTTTTCAGGATGATAAGTCAACGTTCTTCCAGTTTGGTGCTTCCATCCAGCAGGAGGCTCTGCTGATGCTGAACATCATGGAGGAGTACGACTGGCACATATTTTCTATCGTTACGTCAAAGTTCCCCGGCTACCAGGAGTTCATCAACATTCTAAAAACGACAGTAGACAACAGGTAACATTTATTTTATTTTGTACTTTATTACAAATGCAGGATAAATAATAAAAACATTTAATATCTTGATCCAGATATTTACTTACAGTTACATTCATTTAATTTCATATTTGCTCCATTTAGTTCTAAAAGCCGGAAAACATAATATGAAAACAAAACGAGGCTTCTGGTATTTATTCTCACACAGCAAAATATAATTCTCTCAGAAATAAATTAAATTACTGTTAAAACTAAAAACAAACACACCAATGGGATTTCCTTTTATCAGATAGTTCCCAAATTACCACGTCTTAAAAATGACTCCAGTGGATTCCCAGCATTTTATTTCCTGAATAATTTCTCCATTTTTGTAGTATAATCTCATCCATCATGATAGCAGATGTCCCTGCGGTGAATGAGGTTGTTTACTGTCTTGGCGACTTACTGCACTCAGTATTTGGCCTTGGATGTTTCATCTCCGTTCCTCATATTGGTTTCAAACACAGCAGCCCACAAGGATTTAAGCAGCACTTTTGAAATTAATGTGGTTGACAGTTTGGTTTAGTATTCCTGCAGCTTTGCTGTCTACCACACCTCTAGGTCATTTTGACTGATGTTGTAGTCAAATGCTTAACAGCGCAGCAGCCTATAATATTTAGCTGCGAGACAAATAAATGCTTCAGCAATTCTGAGATGATGGTGATGGTTAGTAGTCTGTAAATTATTTCAATCTAAGTTGATCCAAACTGTGTTGTTTTAGTACAATGAGGATGATGAGACAAATAAAAACAAGAATCCTTTGTTACCTGAGGTGGTATAGATTTTTTTTATAGATTTAATATTATTTAATATCTATTTTTTGTCTCTTCCACCTCTGAAATAGATTTTTTTTTGCATTTTTTTCAATTTGATATATGCCAAAATATGAAGTATTAATTTAAAACTATCACGATATAATATACTTGATTATGTTCAGAATCCAGCAGTTATGACTCGACAACTATGGTTGAATTTTAATGTTAGTGCAAAAAATATTTACTGCTGTTTTCATATTTGATTGGTTGGAGGGGGGGGGGAGTATCAGAACAACACAAACGGAACTATTGTCTGCCGAGAGTACACATAGTGTGGAAATGGAAATATTTATTCCCTCTGATTATTGACCTCAATGCAGGAATAATCATAAATCATTAATTAAAGATGAAATAATTTGCATGAGTGTCCATAATTAACTGTCCAGTTCCCGTGTTGCTGTTCGACCTGCTCACTGGGGCTTGGTCATGGGCAGACAGCTTTAATAGCAAAGAACCTCTATCATCTCAAGTGAAAATAAAATGGGCCAGTCAGCTCAGTGAGTCAAGGCTGAGCTGGCAGATGTTATGGTACTCTCAGGAGCCCTACATGAAATGCAGCCTAGATACTGCAGAACCAGAAGGTGGGGGGTGTTATTGCTAAAGATGCATGATACATGAAATCATGCCTGCCTTTAAAAAATAAATAAAAACATATTGCAATATATATGGTGTTCAATGTCCATAGAGTGGTCCAAAAACGATGAAGACTTTGTAAAAGCGAAAATCATTCGTTTAATGTTCACATAATTATTGATGTCTTTTATTATATTAGCTTTAGGGTGAAATTTGTCTTCTATCAATTTGTTACGGATCGTGCCTTTAATCATAACATATTTTTCCATCCATGCTATTCCCCTTTGTGTAATGGGATCTGCTGAATATTATCACTTTGGACATTTTTTTTTTTTAAATCAGCCTTTAGATAAGAAAGATAAATGATCTTATCAGTCTTTTCTTTAATGAGCACTTGTTACCTCTCACTTTGGATAACTTTCTAGAAAGATGGATTACAAAAGGGAAGTTATCTGATCTTTGGCGATTGAAGTTTGTCCTATTTTTAGCAAGATGGTTTTGAGGTTTAGTCCCAATGGTGCACCAGAAATGGTGGTATGGAGACAGATGTGTTTCTTTGAGTTAATTTTTTTTTTCCCTTTGGGGGGGCATGGGGGCGGCAAGGATATCCCATGGGGTCTGTAAAACATTTTTTTAAATTATTTTACAAATCCAAAAAATAAAAAATGCTGATTAACTTTCATTATGTGCTTTCATTAGTGCTTGGAACTGTCCTTGGTACCAGATTGTCATAGATTTCAATGCTTCCCATCTTTGCAGTTTTGTTGGCTGGGACCTGCAGAATATCATCACTCTGGATGCAGTGGAGGAAGACAGCCGGTCTCAGATCATGCTGAAGAAGGTCCAGTCGCCGGTCGTTCTCCTCTACTGCTCCAAGGACGAGGCCGTCTACATCCTGGAGGAGGCTCGCTCTCTGGGTCTCACAGGCTTCGGTTACATCTGGATCGTACCTTCTCTGACCACCGGCAACCCGGAAATAACCCCTGAAGCATTCCCATCAGGAATGATTTCGGTCTCCTATGATGACTGGGATTATCCTTTGGAAGCTCGCGTACGTGATGGTTTGGGGATCATAACGTCAGCGGCAGCGGCCATGTTGGATGAATACGGCGACATCCCCGAAGCTCGAACGTCTTGTTACGGCCAGATGGAAAAAACCAGCAAGCTGCCACCTAGCGCGCTACACAAGTAAGTGAAAGCTCAAATCCGACTAGCTGTGTCCAAAAAAAAATTCATTGTCCTCTGCTGTATGCGTCATATTTAATTTATTTGGCAGACACGCTTACACCAGCTTCTCTTCTACTTTACATCTTACACCCACAACAATATCATTTTCATTTTTGTCCTCTCTGATAATTATATTATGTTCAATCCTGTGTAAGTAGAGCATAGCGAGATGCATTAACAAGCGCCAGAACTTAAAGAAAGGGCGGGAGTGGGAAAAGAGCCTGATAAAGAGGTGACTGAGAGTTGAGGAAGAACTTTATGTTGAAGGAGATGGAGAAATGGGTAGTTGAGGGAAGCTGTGCTCTAAAATTCAAGAGCCCCTTGATGACTCCTTCTGTTCCTCCTTTCTTTTTTCACATCTCCACCCTCTCCTTCTAACCTTTTTATAGCTGTGAAGCAGCCAGTGGGAAATATTTTACATCGTGCCAGCTCCGTCTGGCTTACAATATGACACAGAAGACACACTCACCTTGCAATATTGTACAGTATATTAAAAAATCTTTTTTTTTTTTTTCTTCAGGTAAGCATTGTTTATGATATTAAAGAGAGAAATCAGGCCATGCGATTGCCAGCTGACTTTACTCCCATCATGCTCAGTTGCCTCAGGTTGTTTCCCAGGTGATGAGGGGCCACAGATGGCTCTGTCTGGTTGAGAGAACTCAGCCAATGAGGCCTCGTGACCCGGACTTGAGGAACATGATTGGTCAGACCTAGGTCAGCGCTGTGGGCCATTAAAAGTTGTCAGTGTGTCAATGGCGAGGGAGAGAGATAAGGAGGGAAGGTTTAAACTGAGGCAGACGTAGATCAAATGGGTAAGAATTAAAAATGTAATATTTTACAGGATTACATAAAAAAAAATGTAGCCCCTGATCTCAAAATAACACACAAGGGAAAATGCATTAATAAAAATAGCACAGCAGCTAAAATAAATATGTTGCTAAATTAATAGGAGAATCGATTTATCGTATACTTTTGAATAAATGATGAATAGTCATAATTAAGGTCTGGTGTACAAGTAATAATAGATAAATGTCTTCTCCGTGAGTGATGTGTTGGATGACTCGACTTCCTCAAAAGTAAATTGTTTTGTGTGGCAGTGATTTTATTGTCACTTACCCCGCAGGTAACATCGGGAGCGCGAGGCGCTGAATTAAGTCAATAAATCACAAACAGCGGGCGGGCGCCAGTGTGCGAGCATGCCATGGTTCATTACAAAGAAAAAGCAGACATTTAATTCCACTTTCAAGTGAAAATAATGAGGATTCTGAGCTCATGAAAATGATGTTGGGCTTTTTTTTTTAAACAAAAAAAAGTCTCAAAGATTGACAATCTAAGTTTAGCTTTAATCTTTATTTGTTTTTTTGAATTAATATTGTAATATTATGTTTTCAGTATATCATGCTTGCCATGTAGCTGCAAGATATAATAAAATTTCTAACAAAAAATAGTAATAAATAAATAAATTTGTAAAATATTTAAAATAAAATTCGCTGTGTAAAAATTATAAAATGTATAATAAATTACAAGGGAAGTGGGATTTCTTTTTTTCTATTTATGCTGGGACTCAAAAAAAGTAACTCCAAAAGTGGAGAAAAGGAGGACACACTAACATTGAGGATATTTTTATCCAAACTCAGCTGAGGCTTGGCTCGTCATACTTTCCCTTCTTCTCATTCCGTCTGTCTGGCACCATTTACACTCTAAATATTTTGGGGGGGGTGACCCTAACTCCACTGTTGGCTCACCTCTGCCCCCGTTTTCATTAATATGGAGCGAAGTGTTCCACTGGTTACTGCAGCCTGGTGGATCGTGCTTGAACCAGAGAACGTAAGCATTGCATTGCAAATTGATGAGGTGGGCCAAGTCATTTATGTGTGTGTGTGTGTGTGTGTTCATTCATTCAGTTCACTTTCAGGTCATCTTGCTGCACGTAGCTCATGATGTGCGTATCCTAGCAACACTCATGAGCAGGTTTAAGTATTTACCTAAATAGAACTGAATAGCCAAGAGCACATACAAAAAAGCAACTTAAGAGTGTTGCATGGAGTTTTAAGATTTAGATTTTGCTCACAAAGTCTGCTGGGGTTGGTGTCAAATCATTTTATCAACTTTGCATGGGTTTCCGAATCCAGATCTCATCTTGCAAGATCATCTTTTAATTCTTTTCTCTTTTGTGGGATCAGACTTATTTACCTTGGATCCAGAAGAGGGTGATGGGTTATGACCGTAAGGCAGCATGCAAGTCACAAGGAGTTTTGTTTACCGTATTTTCCGCACTATAAGGCGCACCGGATTATAAGGCGCACCTTCAATGAATGGCCCATTTTAAAACTTTGTCTATATATAACATATATACATTTGGCCCGCGGGCCGGACTTTGGACACGCCTGCTGTCGTGCCTCAATATTGGTCCATACATAAGGCGCACCTGATTATAAGGCACACTGTTGAGAAAATTGGAGGTTTTTAGGTGCGCCTTATAGTGCAGAAAATACGGTACAATCCTAGAAGATGCTAAAAAGTTGTTTGAATAGATTGATGCTGAGAAAGGAATGAAAAGGAAAGGATCAGAGAGCAAAACAGAAAAGGAGTATGCGATTGATGCCAAGTCTGCCGCTAAGTGCAGACTGGGCTGTCGTCTAAAAGAGTGGCCTGCATGCTGACATTGATTTTGGCAAAGCTCTGTCTGCCGCTGTCGCACATCATTTGATTCGCCGGGTCTCCAGTAAAATCCGACAGCTAAATGATGCTCACCTGGTTGCTTGGATCATTTCGATTTGATCGCAAAACACTTTCCGGACCCTTAAATCTCCTTTTTCAAATGACCATTGAAAGTTTATGCGTTTGGAGGAACAGATGCTCACGTCCCTCCTCCTTTTTATTCGGGGAAGGATTTTCTGGTACCACAGATTGAAAAAAAAAAAAGCCAGAGTGAGGAAGGACAGTTATGATTAATGTGGGGGCCATGTTCCTCCAAGAATATCTTCCCATTGCCCTCCATCTTAGCTAATGTAACCTGCCACGTGGGTCACTCATTACAGCCTCTGTGAGTGTGTGATGTCGTGTTAGACCATAACTCCTGGGACAAACCTTTTGGAGTAGATATTGGAATATCTGAGTGTGTGTGGGAGGGGGCGGAAGGGCGTCGACACACTTTTGTCTGCTTTTTCTGCTAATGTGAATATTTTGTCCCTTCCTGTCTCAGGTACATGATGAATGTGACATGGGAAGGCAGAGACTTGTCTTTCACGGACGATGGATATCAAGAACATCCAAAGTTGGTGGTCATTGTTCTGAACAAAGAGAGAGAGTGGGAGAAGGTAGGAGCTGTGTGTTCTGGTGTCACATTTATTTATTTATTTGTTTGTTTATTTATTTATTTAATCTCTTTGTTTATTTTATTATTGTTTATTTATTTGTTTATTTTGGAGGGGTCTTTTTTAAAATTATAAATAAATTACATTTTCTATTTTCATTTCTGTACGTATGATTGTAAAATGTTTTAGCCAACTTTAGTCATGGCGCAGCGGTAATTCTTAGTTCTCTGCATGCCTTGGGCGTCATGTTTCACTTTTCATTGTTTCTCTTCATCATTACTGTTTGTTTCTTGTATAAGCAGATACCATCATCTATCGCCACCTTCAGAAACGACAAGGAAAAAGGCATCACAGCATCCCTGTTTGATTGACAAGTTATCTCAGAGAATCCCTTTGCAGGAGAAAAAGAAACATAACAAAGACCAGAGCTCACCATTGCAATGCTGTGTGTTATTTTGGGCGCCTTAGCTGAGCAATGAGCTCATTGGCCATCAAGCCTCTGGATTGCTTTAACTAGTTCATTCGAGCGAGCTTCCCTAAATAAATGGCCGCTGTAAATCGCTAAGTATTCGCGCCATTGTAATGGACTTTAAATGGACGCCATGTATCTCCGACCGCTTCTCGCTTGCTTTTAAATGCCTCATATTTAATAGCCCGTTTGGTCATGGCTGAGGCTCAAGAGTTGTGTAGATAAAGTGGAAGAGGTGACCATGGTCACAATGAAAAAGTGCTGGTCTATGGTTTTGACTCTCTGAGCTTGACTGGATTTACATGCCCTCTTAATTTGTTTTTCGATCTTTTCTATTTTCCCTCCAAATTAACAAATATGGCTCATCCATATTTGTCACTTTTTCCCTTCTTCCTTCCTTGAGATATTTGTTCCCTTTCTTCATGTTCTTGCAAACTGTCAGTTCTTATTTACTTCTCCTCTTTTCATAACTCCTTTTAGTTCCTTCAAGCTCATAAAGCCTTCAGTCCTATTTCCTTGCTGTCTTCTTTCTTAGCCTACTGCCTACTTTTGTCTACCTACTATTTTTACTCTTATTTCCTTCCTTTCCTCTCTTCACTACATTAATCATCCTGCTTGATTGTTCCTCCCGGTGTTACTTAGGCTGGATTTACACCGCAGGTCCAAGTGCCCAATTACGATTTAATGTCTTTTTCCTTTTTTGTATGCATTTCGAGTAACGCAGTGTCCTTCCTTCCTTCTTTCCTTCCTCCCTTGCTTGCCTTCTTGCTTCCTTCCTTCCGCTCTCCCTTCCTCTTCCTTCTTTCCTTGCTTCCTTGCTTGCTTTCTTCCTTCCTTCCTTGCTTTCTTGCTTCCTTCCTTCCTCTCTCCCTTCCTTCCTTCCTTCCTTCCTTCCTTCCTTCCTTCCTTCCTTCCTTCCTTCCTTCCTTCCTTCCTTCCTTCCTTCCTTCCTTCCTTCCTTCCTTCCTCACTCCCTTCCTCTTCCTGCCTCTCTCCCTTCCTCTGCCTTCTTTCCTCTCTCCCTCCCTCCCTCCCGTCCTTTCTTCCTTTCTTTCTTCCTTCCTTCCTAACAGGTAACAATTGTACATTATGTGTTACAATTTTCACTTTAGCCGCAAAGTCTCCACCCAATTTTTTTGGGGCACGTCCGTTTCCATATTTCATACAGACATACTTCCACCCACACACGTATGCACGCAGCATTCTATATCGATGTGCTATAAGGAGATAAAATATTGCTGGCCTGTGAAATTGATCAGCACCACTCCACTGTGTTGCAGAGAAGAGGCAAGCGAAACAAGGAGACTCAAAAAGGAAACATAATTGGGGAGCTGATGTCACTTTCTTTCTTGCTCTCTGACTGGTGCAGCCTTCCCACCCAATGCACCAGGAGTCAGTGGCATGCAGAGATGAAAGACTTTTATGGATGATCAAGAGACTAAAATTCTGAAAGAGCACAAAAATATGGTTATAAACTCAAAAATATTGCATGAGTCCCCCCCCCCCTCGGAGCAAGCGTAGGGAGTCGAGTCATCAGGAGAGGCAGAGATGGAGACAGATGAAAACTAGTAAAGCACTCGAAATAGTCTTGATAAGGATGTCAAGTATTATTATTTTTATTTGTCTTATAGCTTCATTAACCTAACTGTATTCACTGATTAAAAAGCGGCATTTTATGCTTCATTCCTGCTGAGTAGATGGATTGTGTAATTTGCTTAAGGAACTGCTGCAGTATTTGCAAAATAATTGTTTCAGACAGCATGGGATTTGTGCTTGAAAAATCACAGTGGAGACAAATGCAAAAAAAAAAAACATGCATTTGAAGACAGCAAGGATTTATGCATCTTTTTAAAAAACAACCCCGGTCATCACGGGTTCAAATTCCTCTCCCAGCTCCTTTTTTATCATCTGCTTTCTTGTTGCCCTCATTTTCACAAGCACACAGACACACACGTGCTTCCTCTACACATCTTTGGCACATGCGTGCACAGCCACACACAGAGGAAGCGCAAGCTCGACTTTCTCGACATAATTTTGTCTGACAGAAGTGACAGATATTATTTTATGACTGAATGCTTTTCCCCACGCTATTAGGGACTCTTTCGCCCATAATGCAAATTGCCACAGCTATAAGTCTCCCAGTGAGACGTGCGTACAGAAGGTGCACCATGAAAAGCGCTCTGATCTGATCCCTTGTTGTTTTTTAGTCTTCTCGCTCTTATGTTCAGCTTGGATGCGCTTGATTGGGATTGTGTTTGTGTAGGTCGGACAAAGCATGAGAGCAAAGAGGAGGAATGGTGGAGCAACAGGAAATACTGGCAGGGATTTTTTTTGTTGGGGTCTGAAGATCCAGCATTGGTTATTTGAGAGGATCTTATTTTTCTAACCCCTCTTTGTCTAATTAGAGGGAAGTAGAAAAAAATAGGGAGGGGAGACCAGATGAGGAATCTCGCTCCATCCAAATTTTTCAATTCCACTGAGATTTGATCCACTTTAGCAATAAAAGAAAGAAAAATAATACTCACTTGATGCTGTCAGATATGAATGTATTTCCCCATTATGAGGTCTTCGTACAATATTCAAAGCATCTTGCAATGTCTACTTCTAAATTATCGCCTTCATTAACAAATAGTACACATGATGAAATACACTTCATCACTTCTTCGAGACTATTCCATTTTGTTTTGCGATACGGGTTGCCGGGTCACAAATAACGTGTGCGTTCTTAAACACTCCGCAATTTAATATCTTCATGTCTTTGTTGTTCTGATTATGTTCGTCTAAGCTTCATTTTTTTTGTACGACAGTCCTCTTACATTTATCTATTGATTAGATTGACACTCGAGGTTCATTTTGCTCTAAAGAGATACACATGCTTACTGAAAAACAGCTGTGGGGAAATAAATGCAGACCTTCCCTGGAGAGACGAGGTGACACAAGAAACTGTGTACTGTCCAAAACAATTCAACCTACACACACACACTGAGGTGTCTACGGCAGTTGACTGAGGCGTCTCTAATCCTTGTCAGAGGATACAAAACCACTCAAAGGAAAACAATTAAAATGCTAATTTCATTTCCTACACATGACTTGTCAGGCAGGCTAAACAGTAATGTTAAAGTATGTTCAATAACCAACATCGGTCAGAGGGGAGCAATCACAATTTTCCCCTTTTAGTCAACTAGATTATTTTTTTTTGAGTTAATTTGTCCAGAGAAGGCAAAAAAAAAATACTACTGAATAGTCACATTTATGCAAGCGTGTAAGTCGCTACACAAAATGACAAATCAAGCGATGCTGACTACAAATGCACTGCGAAAAGAGCATGTATAAAAAATGTTTTAAATGGAGGGAGGGAGTGAAAGCAAGGTTTGCCTCTTTCAGCCTCCTTTCGTATTAATAATTGAGAGTGAAGCAAAGATGTTTTTTTTTTTTTTTTGCCTCTTCTTGCTGGCTTGACACAAACATAAGTAAACATCGTACGAGCGCACACGCACGTAACATGTTAAGACAGATGTGGGAGGGATGAGAGCATCCATAAGAGAATCTGTGACATTGAGGCTTTCAAAACTTGATCAAATATTAATATTTGGGCAACATTCGATACATCAACGATACAAAAACACAACATGGGTGTCAGGTTGTACGATGGCGGCTGGCCATCTCACTCCGAAAAAAAAAAAAGATTCAACAAAGATTATTCAAGACTGCTAATTCTGCTTGTATCATGCGCTCCTTCATCCCCGCAGATGGGGAAGCTGGACAACAGCAGCCTGACACTCAAGTATCCAGTCTGGCCTCGCTTCAACTCCTTCGGCGACGCCGAACTTGACGACAACCACTTGTCCATCGTCACCTTAGAGGAGAAGCCGTTTGTCATCGTGGAGGATGTCGAGAGACTGACCGGTACCTGCATGAGGAACTCTGTGCCCTGCAGGAAACATATCAAAGAGTATGTCCAACTTTTTATCACCTCTAAGCAATCTATATCTGCAGCAACTTGTCTCCCACACGCTGTTGAACTCAGCAATTTACCGTATTTTCCGGACTATAAGGCGCACCGGACTATAAGGCACACCATTAATGCATCATGTCAGATTTTTAATCCAAATCAAATCATTCTCCATTTTACCTTTTTTATTTCAACTTCAGACGCAACAAATCACTTTATAATCACAAAATAACGATCCATAGTCTTTTTGATTCATGATTCATAGTCTTCAGCGGGCCACTTATGATTGATTTCATGACACAATGCTTCGGGCCTGATCAAATTTAGGAATTTGGTCCATATATAAGGCGCACTGGACTATCTGTCAGCTTTTGAGAAAATTTTCGATTTCTAGGTGCGCCTTGTAGTCCAGAAAATACGGTACTTCATTTCCAATTTTCTTTCTCCCAACTCTGGCTTATCTTGCTATGCTCCATTCTTGAAGGCATTGGATGATACGTAATCAAAGCTTTTATTTGATGGCACCACACTATTAATTCTCACCACACACATGCAGGCTCTCCAAAGATTGTTGTGCACGCTACGCACTTAAAGTCATCCATGTGTAGACAACATTAGCAACTAGAACTATGCACATGAATGCTCACACACTCACACAAACACAGCTGATTAAGTTGTAATGGAGTCCCAGGGAAGAGGCAGTGAGAGAGATTTTCATCCAGAATCACTGTGAAGTAGGGCGGAGGATAATGCATCTCCAAGGAGCAACACACACACACACACACACACACACACACAATCTGATATAAACTCACTTGTACCACATGTCCGCTCGCACAGTGGATTTCTGCCTCCCATAGCGCAATTCCCACTGAGGCATCCGCAATGGCCATTTGGAGGAAGAGGGGATGGATGCAGGGAAGTAAGAGGGGAGCTTGGGATGGGATCAGGATCATTCATGCATGCAGAATGGCAAATTTACTTGTCCAGGCTGGGCCTCAGAACAACCTCCATACACATCGCTACTCTGCCTTCCCTGGAGGCCTTTAGTGGTTCTATATCAAGTTGGCCTGGCAGCTTTACAAAGAGCCTCCATAACGTCACATGCTCTCTACTGGCTGGATAAAAGTGCCCTCTTTGATCAGTTATTATAGTTTTGAACTTTATGTTAGCGCTGTACCTGCTCCTGCCAATCTCGTTGACCTCTTTTTTTTCTGCGCTGATCCGCCAATCATTAGCTATCACTATAATAATATAAATAAAAAAAATAATCTGTATATATTGTGGGAATAAAATGCAGACACATCTCCCAAATAGCCCTCCCACCAACTTTCCATTTTTATTACATGACGGAAATAAGAACAGGCAAGAATCCCGTTTTTGTTTGAGATCATTTTTGTCACATTGACAGCTAGTGATTGTAACAACTGAGTCTCCAGCGGAAGTAAGAGTTTCATTTCCCTTCCAACACAACATAAATCCTCCAAAGTGACAGTGTTCCAATTCCAAAGGTAACTTTAGTCATGACTGAATATTTCAAGTTTTTATCCCCCCCCTCCCTTCTTTCCTCTCATCCTTCTCTTAAGTTTTTGCTCAGGTCGCAAAACTTAAATACAAGGTTGTATCGTCCTAATTAGCGCTCATCTAAAAGTTAAATGAGAGTCCCAGGTGGCAGACGAGTTGATGTGCAGATGGTGCAAGGTTTGACGATACACCGCGAGTTCAAAATAGAAGAAAGGAATACCCGCTGTTAATATGACAACCTAAGGTGAAAATGCAAATTATTAGGAACAATCTGTTAACGTGACGTATGTTTGTGATTCGACAGCAACACAACCGAGGCTGGAGGGACATACATCAAAAAATGCTGCAAAGGCTTCTGTATTGACATTTTGAAGAAGATAGCCAAATACGTCAAGTTCACCTATGACCTGTACCTAGTAACCAATGGCAAACATGGAAAGAAGATTAACAATGTCTGGAATGGGATGGTGGGAGAGGTAAGAGGAAAGTTTGATTGCAGCTAACAATGGATGATGAGCAGGACGAGCGCAAATCATAGTTATAGCCATATAATTATCTTTAAATAATTGCTTTAGTCTCAAGGTGATGTCCCAGAGGTCAATTTAAGACAGCTAATTATGTTCGAGTGTATAATTAACAGCAGGAGCTTGAAGATTAGCAGACATTTGGAGTGACTCCAACTTGCATATTTGATTTAGTGCAGTCGAGCATAATTTTTATTTTTACCAAAAATATTAGATTTTTTTTTCCATCATGTGTTTTAATCTGCTTGCTTCTCTGCCTTCATTTTTTGTCACCAAGGTGGTCTATAAGAAAGCCGTCATGGCCGTCGGATCTCTGACGATCAATGAGGAGCGTTCTGAGGTCATCGATTTCTCCGTCCCATTCGTGGAAACTGGGATCAGCGTCATGGTGTCCCGTAGTAATGGAACCGTATCCCCTTCAGCCTTTCTTGGTGAGCATCAGTTCATGTTTTTTTCGGTTGGTTAATCCCACAGAGAAAGGCTTTCGAAATGATGTCTTGTTTGGGTTTGTGTGAAGTGTCATCATCTCGGGAGGTGAGCTGACAACACAGCCCGGTTCTGTTACCCAGAAGTCGATACTTGCTGTTCTAACAGTATCTGTGGGATTGACCTCAACACCTACTTGTGTACTTGGGTCCTCATGAGAGGGATTATACTGTGCTTTAACAGCAACACACTATTTTGCTGAACAATGCCTTACCTCGTCACCCAAAAATAGCAATTGAGGTCAGTACAAAAACACATGTTTATATCACGGCACCCAGTGTGATCCTTTTTTAAATTTTTTTTTTTTAAATTAAATCAATTACATTTATATATTTAAATGAATATAATATTAATATAATATAAAATTAATTTATTAATTTTGATTGATTGATATCTTTATTTTGAACACATCCAAAACAAAAAAAAGAGAAAAAATGCCATATATAAGTCCGTACAACAAACAAACAAACAAACAATAAAACAACAAACTGAAATAATAATAATAATAATCAATAAAGAATACTCGAAAAGGAGTAGGAAGAAGCATAGCTTTTTAGATTCCTACCCCTTTCTCACTTTATCGATTAAACTAATGATGCAACATATAAATCTACAACAGAACACAAGTCGATACACTTTCAAACTTATTTTTGTGTTTCATTTTTGCTTTTTGTGTAGCTTTTTGCATTTTTAGTCCTTGTACCCGCTCATCAACATATTTTTGTACCTTTTTTTATTAATATATTTATTAATTGAAATATATATTTTTTTTATATATGTATATATACACATTTTTGTAACCCAGTTTGAAGAAAAAAAACCTTTGTACCTTTTTTTATTAATATACTTATGAATTAAAATATATATTATTACTTTTTATTTATATATGTATACATACACATTTTTTATTTGTAACCCAGTTTGAAGAAGAAAAACTTTCCCAGCTTCAGGCGTCCACATGAGGCCACACAGCCTTTAAGTCTGGTATGAAGACACACAGCCAGCCAGCATAGAAGCGCAAAAGCTCACGGCTCAGGCTTATTTCTGCTCACGCCAGCATGAAGTCACACACACACGCACGCTTAACATGTATGTATCACGCTGCCCTGAAAGTGGCAATTAAAAGGGCTTAGCTGGAACGCCCCATGATGGCTGCTCGCCAACGCGTTCTTGCAGCCCCTCCGCCATACGTTATAGACCCGCTTTAATCTCTGCAGTGGTGTTGTTGGCTCAGAGGGAGGAAAGAACTGCTGACACCAAGACTTCCTACGCCTCCTCACACTGTCAAACCAGAGATCTGCTTGTGTATATGCGCGATTACACACACACACACACTCACATAGAGCTTTGGGGTTTAAAAGTATTGCCCGCAAACGTGTCGGATGCAGCACTGTACTCAGCAGCTCATGTGCGTAATTGATTTCCGCATTCCGATCATGGAAAGGAAGAATGAGACCAAGCGTGAATCCCGAGAAGTGATGTGTAATATTTTTTGAAATTGTGACTCAGCGTGTCTTATTAATACTAAATCCCTGTCATCTTATGTCACTCTCTCGTAGAGCCGTTCAGTGCATCAGTGTGGGTGATGATGTTTGTGATGCTCCTACTGGTGACTGCAATGGCTGTTTTCATGTTTGAATACATCAGTCCTCTCGGCTTCAACAGAAATCTGGCGCAGGGGAAAGGTAAGCGTGAGAAATGAATTAATGGTGAATTTTGATCCGCTTCATTTTATTTAATGTTATTTTACAACGACCATGTTAACTTCCAAGTACTTAAGTCTAAATTAATGCCTGCCGCTGGACGATGCCAAGTAGTAAAATCATTTCGCCTGAATTATACCTCCGATGCTTTTAAGACGAGGCACATTACAAACTTTGATATGAGCGGTAGATTTAATAATTTGACATTGTCATCCAGACCCCCACGGGCCTTCCTTCACCATGGGCAAAGCTGTGTGGCTTCTCTGGGGTCTGGTCTTCAACAACTCCGTCCCGGTGCAAAATCCAAAGGGAACCACCAGCAAGTTCATCGTGTCCGTGTGGGCCTTCTTCGCTGTCATCTTCTTGGCTTCCTACACTGCCAACTTGGCCGCTTTCATGATTCAGGAAGAGTTTGTCGACCAAGTCACTGGGCTTTCTGATAATAAGGTAAAAGACAGATATACTGTGTGAAAATAAATATCCGTCCATTAATCTGTTAAAATATTTTCAAGCAAATAAATGAGGAGCAAGCAAGAAAAGGGTCAAATAGATTAAAGGTGCAGGAGATTGACGTAGAAGCTTCTGACAACGTTCAAGGAGGTGCAGGGATGGAAGTGGCAACTGGCGAGGGGGGGGGGGAGGAATTGTCAAAGGCCAGGACACGCGAGAGGATGCAAGACAACAGGCGGACAGATATGGGCCATGTTTTGATGGCTGAGGTAAGAAGAAAGGAAAGACATATGGGAGACAAGTGTAAAAAAAAAAAAAATGGAGACGCAACGGGAGGGTTAGACAAAATAAAGACTAAAAGGCAATTTAAGGCACATTTGCACAGCAGGACTGGACAACAAACTGTGTTTGACCTAAAAAAACGACAAGCAAAATTCACTTCGAAGCTCCTGGTCAGTGACCCCCCACCACACGCTCAAAAAAAAAAAAAAGGCTTTTAGTGTTAACCACTGGGGGATGAAAGGTCACAAATCTACTCACCAGAAAAGAAGCCTCATACGTTTTTTAAGACTTACAAAGGTTACACCTGAATGAATTCATGTCTCTGAGTGTCCTTTTTTTTTTTTTTTTTTAAGCACAGCCAAATTTTGTACAAAACAAGTCTAGTCATGAATATTTTTCTTTCTTTCTTTTCCAATTGTGTTTTAGTGTCTTTGTGGGCATTTCAACTAACGTTAGTCACAACAGAAATCTAAAATTTAAATTAATTTTACATAAATCCTTTTTTTTTAAGATCCTTTTGCATAGCCAAATATTGTGCAAAATATGAGCACACAAGTCTAGTGATGATTTTTTTTTCTTTTCCAGACTACATATAGAATTGTGTTTTTGCGTCTTTGTGGACTAAAATTAATTACAACAGAAATCTAAAATTATTCTTACATAAAAACATCTCTGGTATTGGAACGTGTTAATTGCACCATGTTGCAGACATTAAATGTTTGAAATTAGCACAGGAGATAACAGAAAGTCTCAACATAAACAAAGACACAGACAGATTTAACATTCACGTGGGGAGTCATTTGCTTGCGTAACAGCAAAACTTGCATAATAAGCTAAAGGAAGAAAGTAGAGCGAGGCCAAATGAAAAAATCCATGAAGGAAATGTTGTGTAAAATGAGCGCAAAGTCGAGAAGCTGTATTCATTACAAAAGCAAAATGCTCATGTCTCACTTTCTTAATTACCAGGGCCAAATTAGTCATGGAATAAAAAGGTTCAAATATGAGGCGGCTCGCCCGAAACATGAACCAATTTCTTCTTTGGCTTTTTTTTCTCATTATATTTACAGTTTCAGAACCCGTATGCTTACTCGCCGCCATTCCGCTTTGGAACGGTTCCAAACGGATCTACAGAGAGGAACATCAGGAAGAACTACCCTTCCATGCACCAGTACATGGTCAAGTATCACCAAACAGGAGTTCAGGATGCTCTTGTCAGCTTAAAATCTGGGTATGGAGACACTGTGTGTGTGTTTGTGTGACTGCAAGGTGATTCTTGCATGTTTTGTTATGCTTCTCATTACTACCAGCAAATTAATGAACACACACGAAAAAGCTCGGTCATTATCTTATTTTTTTTTTCAGTAAAATGTATTTTATTGTTTTTTTTATTTCTATATTTGTAAAACCCAAATGATCAAGAAGAACAGGCTCAAATGTGAATGCACAGGTTTCTCACATACAAAGCGTGTGTGTGTGTGTGAGTGTGTGTGTGTAATTGCATGTCTACCAGTGTGCTTGCTCTTACGTATGTGACAGCTCCTGTGAGACTGGAGATGAATGAGGCTCCTCACTGGGAACAGCAGGATCTATTTTTAGTGCCTGATCTCTAAAATGAGACTGGCTGCAGTTGGTGTGTGTGAGAGTGTGTTAAGGGTGGGAAGGAGAGAAATGGGGGGGGGGGGTTAAGGGTTATAACATCGCGAATCAAGGACATATTGGAAGAGTGGAGTGCTTGAATAGCTAGATGATTAGAGGGAAAGATGGTGAAGAGGAGAAGAGGGAAAATAAAAATACAGGTGGGAACTCATCCTATCTTTTCATGGGAAGAGGAAGAAAGTGCGGTGCTTGAAGTCAAGGCTGAAAAAAAATAGGTGGTGTGTTCAATCCTCACGCCTGGTGATCATGTCCAAGAGTCCTTGAGCAAGATTTTTTTCCCGGTAGGGCCTGACAGCCGTTCATGGCAGCATCAATTTATTTTTGGGTGTTTTCCTGGGGGTGTTTTCACCAAGTGTTGCCAAATTGTGAACAATAGCAAACTACTACTGTATTTTCCGGACTATAAGGTGCACCTTCAATGAATGGCCCATTTTAAAATGTTGTCCTTATATAAGGTGCATTGCACTATAAGGCGCACCATTAATGCATCATGTCAGATTTTTAATCCAAATCAAATCATTCTCCATTTTATCTTTTTTATTTCAACTTCAGACGCAACAAATTACTTTATAATCACAAAATAATGATCCAGAGTCTTTTTGATACATGATTCATAGTCTTCAGCGGGCCACTTATGATTGATTTGATGACACAATGCTTTGGGCCAGTTTAAATTTAGGAATTTGGTCCATATATAAGGCGCACCCTACTATAAGGCGCACTGTCGGCTTTTGAGAAAGTTTTAGGTTTTTAAGTGCGCCTTATAGTCCGGAAAATACGGTAATAATAAAATCTGCCCTCTCAGTACCCTCTTGCAAATATACATTTACAAAGCTCCAAGCAAAAAAAAAGCCTTAACAAAGCAAACATGTATATGTTAGTGTGCATCTGCACTCAAAGAACGAACTGGCGGGTCTGCACTAATTCCCTCATTGATAATTCTATTTGGCGGCATTAGCAGATGAGCAATGCTGCAGCATTCAGCTGTTTGAGGCTCGATGGCTGGATTAGCGCTGATCACACATAATGCTGACAGGCTTTACACGCGCAATCTGCTACAGCCGTCGGAAGTAAAACTACACGCAGGGGGAGTTTCAAATCATCTGATCGTATACTTTGAAATATAAGTCGCTTAATATTTAGGATTTTTTCGGGGGGAATACCTTTTGCTGCTTGATATATTTTTATGAGTGTCTTCACTTATTTTGCTAACCCAACCTGGATATCATAATAGCAGCCTGGATGGTCTTTTTTTTTTTTTTTTTTCTCTCAGCTCCTGACCTGAAACAATGGAGCACAGTTCCACGCAATTACAGTGTGAAGAAGGTTCATCCTCCATGGCCCTGTGGCCAAATATGTTTACAGAGCTTCTCTTTTTACAGTAATCCTGAACTGATGTGGTTAAATCAGCTACACCGTAGAAGAATGTTCCATGGCTGTGGATCAACACAGGATCTTCATATTCATTCATCCTAAAGCTGAACTAACAAGCATTTTTATGTCATTCTGTTCCCAATTGCCCAAATTTATTCCATTAATGTTGCATGCCCGAATGTACTCATTTCCTACAACTCCAATTATTTACAGCCCGCTTCACACTTCCGCACATCGAGTGCTCCCCAAGGCTCTGTCCTCGGCCTCATCAACTTTCTCCTCTATCATCCAGGTCCACTGCTATAATGAAACTCCACTTTACCTGTAATTTTTAGGTGTATTTTTTTAATATTATTTCTAATTTAGTCATCTATATGCTGTCCTTAGGGGGTTCTGAAAGGCTCTGTTAGCATGAATAATAATAATTATTATATTTATGAATATAAATTATTTAATATATAATAATTATTATTATTTTCTTGTGGGTTTAATAATAATAATAATTATTATTATTATTATGAAACCCACAAAAAAATCACTTGTATAAACAAAACAGTATTCTTCCTTTTTTTAAGAATTTTTTTTTATAGTCAAACACAATCTCGCATTTACTTTCTCATCCTAGACTGTAGACTCACAATCTTCATGTGGCTGGAGCCACCGGTGGCTTAAGCTAATTACAAAGCTTAACTATATGCCTGTGAGCTTTTGTTAAAGGGCTGATCTGACAATCCGTAAATGCCAGGCGGTCGCCACACTATTAGCAGGTCTTTGTGCACGCCATGGTACGAGTTGCACTGGAAATGTCAAAGCTGAGGATGTGTGTGCATTTCTGTGTGAGCGAGAGGTCAAAGGCAAAGAGAGAAAAAGATGTGTGAATGTTTGTCGAAAGTTTGTTGCCTCCAAGGCCCTATTATCAGAGAAGTGAATTGATCCGCACACCAACAGAACATTCTGGAGGGTCTCTCTCTCTCGCTCTAAAAAACAATTTGACTCCTTCACATGTTATCTTTATGCCCTCCCTTTTGTCTGATGCTCCTTCCTTGCAGTAAACTGGATGCCTTCATCTATGATGCCGCAGTGTTGAACTACATGGCTGGCAGAGATGAGGGATGTAAGCTGGTGACCATTGGCAGCGGGTAACTGAAACTTTATTTATGTTTTGTTTCACCGAGCTCGACTTTATTGACAGTAAAACTCGATTATATTTTGTTTCTCAATGTAATTACATGCTAGGATAATTTTATATTTTTCCTCATTCGATATTACGTTCTTGCTTGAAGTTCGGCTTTTATGCATCCCAACAGTTTTTTAAATCATCTTAATAAAGATCTCTTGTTTATGAGGCAAAACAAAAATTAACATCTGTATTTAATGTGTAGTAAAATAATGGAGACGAAGAGAGCTTTCAGATTTCACTTACATGTACCAGGATGCGAATTCTCCAGCCTCGGAGCTGTTTTTTTTTTTTTTTTCCCTCCCTTTGGTCGTCCACAGAGGAATTATGTGACCTGCCTACTTCTTTTTCAATGCAATGACACAGCACCACTGGTGTCAGACGAATTGCAAGTTAGCTGAGCAGCCGCTTCATTGTCAACATATCTGACACGGAGGGATTTAACGCTTTGATAAACTACAATTATCCCTAACCCTGACAGGAAGTAAACACCATGTTGGATGTTCACCCTAAAGCAGCTATATGGAGTAAATAAGATCATTCTAGAAGCTTGTAAAAAAAAGAAAAAAAGATTGCTGCCATGGTAGAGTAGTCCTGACACCTCTTATAACAAATGTACATTTACTGTTGTTGATTTGTACAACTGTAGGGGGAGCCCTGGAGCAAAACAGTACAGTATGTAATTTGATTTCCCGTGCATGTTGATGTCATCACAATTCACTTGTATTGATTGAAAGCATCTGGTTAAATTCAACATGACTATTAAAAAAATGGTGTTTGTGTTTGTGTGCGTTCGTTTGGACCTTGCTGCATTCAGGTACATCTTTGCTACCACTGGATATGGCATCGCTCTCCAAAAAGGTTCTTACTGGAAGCGTCAGGTGGATCTGGCAATTCTGGCCATTATTGGAGATGGTGAGAAAAATTCACGAGCCCCATTTTCACACGCAATCCAACGCTTGGGGATTCTTGCTCCTGTTTCTTGCCAGCAATGTAATTCCTTGACACACACATTTAAAGCCTTGTCTGCTGACAACACAAAGGCGAAGCAGTGAAGTATAAATAGTCGTTTGATGTTATTCTGGACACAAAAGGCTGCTTTTAAGAGTGTGAAATGTTTCCAATACAGTTTTGCTCTCGCTGCAGTATTAAGTCTGTGTTGTGTAATTTAGCTGAATCTCATTTTATTATAAAATATATATTCATGATATGCATTTTATATGTATATGTAAAATTTTATTTTCATATATATTATCATTCTTTTTTATTTTATATAATAATAAAATAAATAATAAAAATATATATGCTCCCATACAAATCAGATGATTAAAGCATTTGATTTGCATTCATACTTTAGCTGATGGTAATTAAATATGGAACGGTAAAGGTTGATGTTACTAATCTTGGAATGACAATCGAAATTATGATGCGAACAATGGTTGCATCTTCTATGTTTAATTTGACTCTTAAGACGGTGAACAATTCATCACACGCTACCGAGTGAAGAACTGAATGGCGATAAATTCTGAGCAGCTTCCTCGGCTCCTCTACAAAAAAAAAGCTCCAAGGCAAGCAATAAGTGAATGCCCTAAACCTTTTATCATAATGTGAGCATGAAAGCACTTTCTTTGATTAAATGATATCTTGAGTTTCTTTTTTTTTTCTAGGCTTAAAAACTTTATCAAACATTTAAGTGGTCTACCGCTGAGCACCATGTTGCAGCTTTTGTTTTTTTCAGCTTGCATTTATTTAATTATCGCCGCACTCCAGAGAGAGAATTAAGGTCTTTGCGAAACAAGCTTGAGAAGTATAAAGTCGGAAACAAAATAATGGAGAGCAACCATTGAAAATTGTCAAACACTATTAATCTTTGATTTCGTCAGATTTCTCCTTTTGTTGGACCTTTCAACTTAAGTGTTTGCTGAGAACTTCATGAAAGACCATCAAGGACCCCTGAGCACCTCACATCCAAAGCATTTCAAAAATCAATATATATATATATTTTTTTTTTTACTTTGCTTCTCAGGTGAAATGGAAGAATTGGAGGCTCAGTGGTTAACGGGCATTTGCCACAACGAGAAAAATGAGGTGATGTCAAGCCAGCTGGATGTGGACAACATGGCGGGGGTCTTCTACATGCTCGCCACTGCCATGGGGCTGTCCCTCATCACCTTTGTCTCTGAGCATCTCTTCTATTGGAGGCTCAGATACTGCTTCACTGGGGTCTGCACTGGCACACCAGGTCTTCTCTTCAGCATTAGTCGGGTAAGAGAATTCTGAGGTTCTCACCCGCAATTACTCGTGTTGCTCAGCTTTCAATACTTGCCAAGGTTCTGATGCATTAAATCATTTTGTATACATAGTTGCGAGGAAATAAACATTGAGGGAATGTTTTCATGCCCCGGTGGGCCGGAGACTCGATTAATATTTAAGCTATAACCCCAATGAAACATTTTTTTTTCTTCCAGTATTTAAGATTGATTTTCCTCCAAAAGCAGGAAAAATAAATCTGTGGAGAAAGATGAATGTTCTTTGTGTAAAAGTCAGTACTGGTTCAATACAAAGTGACTTGCTGAGTCACTGCCAACTGAATGAACTGTACACAGCAGGTTCGGCTTGAAACGAAATAATAATGTTTCTTCTCATCTCTCATTTTTTTTTATGTTCAATTCATGATTTTTTTCATTTCATGTTATCGTTTGATATCTTCACCTCTGTGTCTTCTGCTATTGTGTTTTTATGACTCATCGTTTTGACAATATCCGTGCCACATATTCATCAATCTGTTGCCACCATGCAGGGTATCTGGAGTTGCATCCACGGAGTTCACATCGACATGAAGAAAAAAACCGATCTGGACTTTAGCCCGCAAGACAAGATGCTTAAGCTGATTAAATCAGCCAAGCACATGACCAACATGTCAAACCTGGCCGGCTCTCACATGAACTCACCCAAACGTGAGTTCATGCACTCGGCGGGCCCGATGATCATGGACATGATGGCAGAGAAGGGCAACTTCATCTACGCTGACAACCGAAGCTATGCTCCCAAAGACGTGATGTACGGGGACACGGGGGACTTGCAGTCGTATCTTGCTACCCGCCACAAAGACCACCTGAACAACTACATCTTCCAAGGAGGCCAGCATCCTCTCACTTTGAATGATGCCAATCCCAATTCTGTGGAGGTAGCGGTTAGCGCCGACACGGTCCAGACCAACGCCAAACCTCCTCGGACCCTGTGGAAGAAGTCGGTGGACACGCTCCGCTCGGTGCCGCCGGGAACTTCCCCCATGCCCGACATGCTAATGCCGGACCCTCGAATGTCAATGAAGACTCAACGCTACCTCCCCGAGGAAGCGGCCCACTCTGACATCTCTGACTGCTCCAGCAGAGCAGCTTCCTACAAGGACCCAGAAAACAACAAGCACCTGAAACCCAAGGACAATTTAAAAAAAAGACCCGTGACTTCCAAATACCCAAGAGACTGTAGTGAGGTGGAGCTCTCTTACCTAAAAACAAAACAGGTCAGTGGTGGAACCAACCAACTTGGCAGAGGAGCCGGAGAGAAAATCTACACGATTGACTCCGATCGAGAAATGAGCTTGCACTCTGACCCCGTCCACTACCGGGAGAGTCGGGGTCTCGCCGCCGATGAATTGGAATACCCTGAAATCTACTCTGACCACAGTGATAATTATCGAAAATGTGATCAGCCCATCATCCATCTAAACTCCTCCCCGCTGCACCACACGGATTCCGATCTTCTGCCCGACCCGACGTACGGCAAACACTACAGCATGAAAGAGAAAAATCTTTCCCCGCACGAATCAATCGATCGCTACAAACAGACACACTGCCGTTCCTGTTTGTCAAAGGTTACGACTGCCGGCTACCCTCCAGGAGGGACGTTCACCCCTACGGGATCCGCTTCGGCTTCTTCTACCCGTTCCCCGTATAATCGATGCGAAGCATGTCTCCACACAGCCAATCTGTACGACATTAGTGAGGACCAGCTTCTCGCAGATACCTTGGTTAGCCCCACCATGCACCACCAACAACCGCAGCAGCAGCAACAGCAGCAGCAGCAGCAACCCGATGAAATGTTCGGTCTGTATTGGCCGCAAACGGACGGACCTCATGTCCAGAAGAGAAACCGCTTGAGGCTTAATCGTCAGCACTCCTTTGACAACATATTGCTCGAAAAGCCCAAGGATTCAGATCAGGGCCGACCAGCGCGTAGCGTCAGCCTCAAGGAGAAAGATCGCTTTCTGGACTCGACGGCTGATTCGCATTACGCCAACCTCTTCAGCATGCGTCCCTACTCCGGCAGACTGTTTGGCAGCGGATCCCAATCCATGATGTTTAATCACAATCTGGAGGAGAGCAAAAGGAGCAAGTCCCTGTACCCGGCCCATGGCTCGGAAAACCCTTTCCTCAGCCACTCGCTGAGGGACGACACCAGCAGCAGACTGATCCACGGGCGTAGCTCTTCCGATATTTACAAACAGCTGGCCGTGGCTTCCCCGGCAGCGATTCTCGGAGCAGCTCCCATCAAAACATGCAACGACGCGAACAATCTCCGTTCTTCCGTTAAATCCACCACCTCATACTGCTCACGGGATGGGCGGATAGCTAACGACATGTATAAGAAGGAGCATGTCATGCCTTACGCTGCCAATAAGACTTGTGCGTACCCAGCCTCACGCGGCGTCCTTAACTCAGCTCAGCTCAGCAATAGACGAGTGTATAAAAAAATCCCCAGTCTGGAGTCAGACGTTTAGTCACAGATATGTTCTCATCCCTGAATTTGTATTATAATTTCTTCAACACCGAGGGATGTCATAGCCACACGTTTCTTTTCTCGACATTCTATTCCGAACCTTCGCCCGTTAGGGTGTAAATGTACAGCTTCTGTCTTCGCAGGTAATATCATTATTTATTTTCTACCATGTACTGATCACTACTTCGAAGCGAGTACTTTGCCATAATGTGTTGTGCCATACCTGGTAGAAGAAAAAAATCGGGCTCCATCACTTTAGGTGGTTTCAGAAAAGATTTGTTGTGATTGTATGAATGGAGAAACATCAGAAGATCCTCCCGATCCATATTCTTGCTGTTGTAGGGATTCTTTACAGGGAGACTTTATTTGTCCACCTGAATTAGGGCCATCTCAGGAGGGCAGGATGCCACAATAAGCCAGTCCAACAGTCTGCTGCTTATTAAACTGACAAATGTGGCTATTGTGATGCCTGGCAGAGCACAACGTGGGTGAGATCAAATGGACATGAGAGGAGAAACTGAGGCTGCGGCGGGAGTAGTGTAGGTGCTACCGATGAATAATGTTTACAGACTGATTAAAAAAACAACATGGAAGACAAGCAGAAAAGACTGAAGCAAAGTGCTATATTTTTTTTATTCTATTCAAATAGTTTTAGAGATTCCGCCACTGGAATCCATCTGTAGGCTTTGAGTGTTTGTTAGCACAGTAATGGTTAGTTTTCAATTGTTTTTTAAAAAGCAGTGAAAAGCGGTAGATTTTTTTTTTTTTTTTTGCATGGGAAGTTTTTTTTTTTCCTGTCCCCATTGTAGTTGAGAAAAACACATTCTGCAAAATATATTTTTCTTGTTTCTACGACAAAGGGGCTCCCTTTCCCGTCATGTGGTGGATGGACGTTTGTACAATCGAACCTTTGACCTTAGTAAATCAGTGTCATGTTTAGAGGCTTCTGCTACTGCTGCAATAGAGAAAGAATGGTAAAGAAGAACAAAGATGGAAAAGGGATTAAATCAATTGGAATTGTTGGATGAAGACGTTTCTATGACCTCCTTGCAGATGACTTACAGGGTACTAGTTCTTTCTGAAAAACAGGTGACTCGATCCCTCCCCCCCTCCCCTCCCTTAATTCTTTACCTTCACTCAATAATGTAGAAGCTGGTCATCAATTGATTTTCATAAACAGTCAAGCAGGGTTATGTCTTTATTTTTCCCGTCGTAAATTGGATGGATGATGTGAGCCAGGCAAGATGGTATGGTGCAAGTCATGTGTCATTTTGACCCACTGTACAATTGACTGCCCATTTTTGTACTTTTCAACAACTACAGTTGGAAAAACAAACGGAAATTTCATCTGACATTGATTTGCTTGATTGGCTTCACACAGATAAATTGTATCAAATGAAATATACCTCAGGATGATGATGATCAGCATTTTGAGGGAGCGTCAAAGTGGCTATTTTGTCGAAAAATATTCGGAGTGGCTCCTTCTGACATGTCAAGGTCTTCCAGTTGAGGAGGGAAAACGGGATTGGGTTCATGGAGTAGGACGTGGCTTTGCTGTTTCACCTCGAGGCCAAAATGTGCACTATAAAAAAAATGAAAGACTTAAATGTCCATAAAATGAGCCACCCTTTTATGAAAATGCATTTTTTGTTGTTGTTGATTTTTTTTTTATGATGGTATTTGACTGGAATTCAGTTGAAGCTCAATGACCACATCATATCACCCTTTCTTACTCTTGTAATACTACCTTCTATTGCTTCAGCTTAACCCAATGACTGCTGATTTTTTTTTCTTATATGCATATTTATTATTAACATATATATCTCCACATGCTGCTTGTATGAGCTGATGAGTGAACAATGTTCAAATGTAAAAAAATGATATATATATATATATATATGATATATATATATATATATATATATAATGAACCCTTGCATTTTTGCATTTTATGATGGACTCATGGCAATATTTTTCATTCTTTCTACTTTTGCAGAACTGTCATGTAAACTGATGCCGTTTTATGTTGGAAGGCACCCAAACACACCCTCGTGATGACAACCCTGCTCTTTTTAATGGCAAAAAAAATGTATTTTAATTACATTTAATGATAAATAATGAGGTGATGGCATGCAACCCCAGATGTAATAATGTTTTCTGTTTTGTTTCATTTTGTCATGATTGTTATGATCACTAATGCTTTGTAACCAGGCGTGCGTATATACATATTTGAGAGAGATTGAGGGGGGGAATTCTTATCTATGTTAATGAAGACGCTGCTGCTCTTTTGGGGGAGGAGGTGTATGCCGACTCACTCATTGGCGTGAGGGGTCATTATCAGGCCCCGTTTTGCCCAATGGGATTACAGGTCAGAGGTCAGGGCTTAATTTGGCATGGTGGGACATCTTTGCTCTTCCTCCATGGCAGGTGAGAATTGAAAATGTATCACCAGCTCTCCTTCTCTCTTCCCACTCCTTCATGTATAGTCAGGACTTCAACTGTGAAGAAACAAAAGGAAAAAAAAAAAAAAAAGCAACCCTTGACCTTTGAGTCTGCTCACCCTCCAAAGATATGAGACCTCTTTCTTTATGGTTTGCTGTAAGAAAAGCTTTTTTTAAAAATTGTTCATTTGGGTAAACTCAAAAAGACTTTTAAGGAACTATTTTGAATATACTTAGAAAATGACACCTGTAAACATCACTTGTAAATTCATACTGGAATACATCATCATGGAGAATTATAAATGATAAAGAGTAAAAACAATATTTTTTGTGTGAATTTCACAGGAGCTCTTCTGTGCACTGTCTCTCTTTATCTCTCTCTCTCTCTCTTTCTCTCTCTCTCTTGCTATCTCTCTCTTTATGTAGAGCGACTAGAATAAAACGTCACCATTCACAAGATCCGCTGTCCTGTCAGAATTCTAAATACACGTGCCAACCGGCTTTTATTTTTATCTGGGTTTTTTTACTGCTATAATAATTCTCATTTCATCCATTTTTGTTGTTTGTATTTAAAAAAAAAAGTCAAATATATACAACTGCTTCCAAAATAGTTTGAAATGTGCCAAATTTAAATAATCAAAATATTGGATACATCAAAAAGCTTTTGAGAAATGTGTGAAACAAGAAAAGCTCAGCAAATCCGTCAGAGAAATCGATTAATCGAAACCTAATCGATTTTCTAATTAATCGACGCCTACTTTAATGGATTGCTTTTCGAGATTTTTTTTTATTCTACATCCCGAGCATCCCTGGGTTTCATTCCGTAGTTCTCGACCGACGGATTGTAAGATTGACATGTAGATGCAGTCGCTTTACCGGATTGACGAGCCGAGTCCGAAAGCAAAGCTTTCAATTTCCCGGTTGCTTTACGTTTCCACTCCGACAAATTTTGGGTAATAACCAAAAAGGACAAGATCGTGGATCCCAGAGGCTGAAATGAGCTTTTTTCCTCTGGGCTCACCCTTTGGAGATAAGGTGAGCAGTTCAGTCATCCGGGGAGGGATTGGAGTTGACTTGCTGATCCTCCACATTGAGCGTCGCCAGCTTCTGTGCCTTGAGCATCTTCTTATCGTCTTACCTTACCTTGCCTCCAGGGAAAAGTGTGAGAAGACCTTGAGGCACAACTAGGACATGCTGGAGGGATGCTGCTGGCTTGGAAACACCTCAACGTACCTTTGAGGGAATTAGAAGAGGTGGCCTCGGGAATAGGGCTGCTGAGGTCATGGTTCCTTTTGTGATATATAATGCAAAAAAAAAAAAATCACTCAACAGTTGTGAACCTTCCGCCATGCCCTCGGTCTAACCTTTTCTTCCACATGTGGGTCCTTATTGTATGCATTATTTTTTTATGCATGTCAGTTTAACTGAGCATCATGTTGCCATTTGGGCTAAAGCTACATTTACCATCTGCCTCATTTGTTCCTTCCTTTCCATGGGACTTGGATGCTTATCTCCCGCTCCATAAAATCGTTAAATCCATCTGCTCTTGCTCATTCAGGAAGGATTTTGCTCTTTAACAAACACAATTGCACTGTAATAATCCGTATTGACTTTCCAATCATTGATTCCCTCCACTTCAACCCTGAGTCCAACCGCTTCTCATGAAATGTCAAAATAATAAAACGTCAGTGATTTGTACTCGCCTTACCCCAATTCTGACCTAAATGTCAGCATCTTTTTTTCTTTTTTTAATCACAGTAGAAAAAGATAGATACTTGATTCACATCCCTG